>NC_086453.1:33638448-33840948 GCF_028390025.1 Pseudophryne corroboree
CCACCACCACACTGGTCAGTGGGTGCCGAGTTGATAGTAGCTGTGAAGTAAAAGTAATAATGTCTTTACAGGAGGACTTAAGGTCCCAGCATGCCTCCTTCGCAGGCCAGAACTTGGAGAACCACAAGTACCGGCATGTGGGGCATTAAGGACCCGCTGGTACCTCTAGTCCCCCTGTAAAATAAATATTTTAAAAAACACAAGACACACACACACTGTAAATAGTACAACTTTAATAGATTCACTCACATTCACACTCACATATACTCACCTTGCCCCTGGTGCCATTTGGCCCACTTGTCCAGTAGAATTCACTACATTAGGGGGGAAGGAGGAGGGGTGCAAAAAAATCCATACTCATCTATACTAGCACCAGTCAGTCCTCTTCTCCATGTAGCATTCCAGGGCTTTAAAAATAAAACAGTGAATGACCCAAACTAATCCGGACCTAGATGAGCTATATGTGTGTACACATATAGCTCCATTCCACAAATGTTGAAACCCACACGGTTTCCTTCATTTGAACAGCTGCCAGCCAATCAGCAGCAGCTACCGTGAGGACAGGGTACTGTCAGTACTATCAATCAACAGTGGCCTGACAATGATTTGTGGTGCCTTTCATACTTGTAGCCTTTAAATCTTGCAAAGTCTTTTTCCTTTTCATGGACTTCCATTCACACCAGATGGACCTTGACTATGGCTTCTGGATTTCCCAAGACTCACTGAATGCAGTGTTTGCAATTTCTTCATCATACCTCTTCAGTAGCTTGACAATTTTTGACCTTGCAGTAGACCTTTTCTGTGGTTGAACTTCAATGCTGGTAGCCACTGGTGATGGTACATCTTCAGCTTTAGGCATGTCCATTGACATATTTTTATTTTCTTGCACTGTTTCTTTGAAGCTAATGGGCCAGATGTAAATGATGCCCAAGTTCGGTGATGCCGGCCAAACTTGGACGTTGTTTTAAAGGGGCAATCACTTACAAGGCAAAACCATGCCTTGTAAGTGATTGCCCCTTTAAAAAAATGTCCGAGTTCGTTCGGCATCCTGCACAGCTGCCAAACTCGGACTTCATTACATCCCGACCAACATCTCTAGTCTTGACTAGCTTTTTGGTATTTGGATTTCATAATCTGTAGCCTTTGCTTTCATGGCAGTAGCCAAGCATAATAGACTTTACTTATTTTGAATTCAGCTTGAGTCTTCTTTCTTTTGATATATGGACATAGGCAAAACTTTGAGACGCTTTACAGTGAATTTTTTCTTCTACCACCCTTAAGTAGGTATTATGTCCTTAAGGGCACCTGTAGTAGTATGGTTCTTGAGATAAACTGCTGTAGACATGACTTCTTCCAAAAACTACTTGTGTAGGCCTGCATCCTTTAGCATGCACCTTGCTCTCTCCACAAGTGTGCAGCTTGCCCATTCCCTGACACTGTTTTGCTCAGGAGAATAAGCTATGGTAAATTGATAATGTATTACACCTATCTGTTGAGATATTCTCCACCACTATCAGATTTCATGGTCTCGAATCCGTGACATGTTTGATTTTTTACAAGCCTTTTGTAGTCTGCAATATTCTTAGCCACTTAAGATTTCTCTATGATAAAGTATACATGTCATTCTTGTAGAATCATATATAAATGTCACAAAATATCTGTATCCACTTACAGACTTTACTTCCATTGGACAAAACACACCTGAATGTACTATTATGAGTGGTGCTGTAGCTCTGCTTGTTGATTTGGGAAATGGTTGATGACCACAACACATCTCTCACATACAGGTTTCTCTTCATTAGTCACTGGCATTCCTGTGACCATCCCCTTTTGTAGCTATTGAACACTGTCATATCCAAAGTGACCAAATCTTGTAAGCCAGAGTTCCAGTGTCTGTGACTCAGTTGCCACCATTGTGTGACAGTACTATGTAAAAGTATGTAAAATTGCTTATACCTTGTGCCTATAGCTATGGCTATCCCTTTTCTGTTTTGCAAATACATTTTCGCTTAGTGAAGTGAGCTCTGTGGCCTGTCTGTCTGTTATGGCAATACAATTTGTTCCCATTTCTGGTAAGTAAAGCAGATCTTGGATCTCTGCGACTTTTGCCCTTGTTCCAATTCTTTAGCTGTTGTAATTATTGCAACCTTTGTAGCTGTTAGTACTTGGTTGCCAATCTCTTTGATCATAATATGGTCACATTTGGTTAATATCGTTAACCACTCCTCATTGCAGCTAAACAGCCTTTTTGCACCTGAATCATTATGCCAGCAATCTCTTCTGTAGCTATATTTAAAACTCAGGGCTGACTCATCTTTGCAATGCATTTTTTTGTTTTGCATTGGATTCACATTCTTTTGCTTGGAGTCCATTACTTTGTGACCTACATTGTGACAATTGTAGCACTTGAATTTGAATTTACTGACTTTCACTTTTTGCATACAATGCAGTAGTCTCAGCATTTGACTCACAGGGCATGCATTTGTGGAACTGTAGTAACTGTAGTAACTTTGATTTTACTTTGTCTATGGTTAATTTTTATGGGTTTGCTTCCAACGCCACAATTAAAAAGTCAAACTTAGGTATCATGTTCTGCAACATTGTTGCAGCAATCTCTTCTTCATCTATTTGCCCTCTGAGACAAAAAAGAAAAGAAAAGGATCTGTTGCGGTTGCACTAATTATTTAAAATATAACATTTATTAATTCCATTAACAGTGGATAACATTACCACATTCTTGAGAACAAACTTTATGCAAAGTATTAAAAAAACATATATTAAATTGATGTAAAATTCAGAGACAATGTGAACATTAAAGAGAAAAAAAATAAAGATTTTAAAAGACCTGAGCATCTTGTTTGTGTCTACTCTTATGCTGTATCAATGTAAATAGTAACTGTTAAATATCTTGCTTTAATACTTGTTACTATTACTTATGTTAATTGGTAACAAATGTTGCTTTTATGTTCATCCAGAGAATTTGGCAGGTTGCCTGTAAACCCGTTGTTTATTTGGTACACCCAGATTACATATTATGGTACTGTAGATGTACAAAAATATGCTTTATACAAATAAAATGTGGTTTATAAAGTGATGAGGTATCTCTGTTGAGAGTCTAATTGAGGAGGCTTTCTATGGCCTCCAGACAGTTTTCGTACCAAAAACATGTTGGTTATCTGTGGAATAATTCAATTCTAATTATCCTCTTAAATGGGGAATCCAATTGATATAATTCTTTGTAGATACTTTTAACTCATGAGATTGCATATTGTTGGTGGAACAGTTTTATGAATATGAAAAATAAATAACTATGACAATTCTATATACATAATGAGATGTCATATATTATCTACAAAGACAATTACCGGATTCTTCCACTTTTTTGCAGGCGGAGAATCCATATGTACTAACAATATTTTATATTTATCAAGAATTTTGTCTAATTTACCTTTTCAGTGGGGATTTTTATTCATGTTGTGTTTTAGTTGAGTTTTTTAATTAATGAGTTACCTATCATCTCCCAGTTATCATAAATGAAGAATGCAAAAATGATAATAATAATTGGTGAAATAACATCACCCAGTGATACTCAAGATGTATTGTGATACTATATTTTTCTTTTGCGTATCTGTGGATTAGATATATACAATATAGTGCCAAGGAGTACAACGTGGCACAGTCTATGTAATTTTTAACATTCATATTGCAGGATTCATTCCTTCATGTACAATAATATTTCATGCAATTATATCATTTTATAATATTCCACATAGACATGCAATTAAAGACATAACCGATAATGAGTGACAGTACTATTTAATAAATATTTAGATATACATGATAAAATACAATAATGGAAACATGATCAATGAATTAATTTGTAATATCTGAACCCGTTAATTATAACACAAGGTGATGATACGTAATATATTTTATTATCAACAATAGATTACATATAAAGTACTTTTACATCCCATATTATTATTACAATTGGACCTAGCAACAAATAATGATATTTGTATATAGGATTGGTGAGAACTTGATGGGTTCTCGGCTATGTGAATGAGAGAGATACTGGGCACACATGGAAGCTGTCAATCTAATCAGGGAGCAGTACTTCCGATGTACATCAGAGCAATCGTTCTCAACGGACCTTGGCGCTTAAATAAATTTGAATGACTGGCGAGACACACTGATTGGCAGAGGGTACAATAAATAGAATCTTTGATCCCCACTTCTGGTTACCTTGATAAAGCTAAAAAGCGAAACGTACGTAGGACCTAGCTGAGCGTCCTACGTGTCTACACTTAATAACTCATGAAATTGTAATTCATCATGTTTGCTCTTCAGAGTATCTTATAGGTAGGATAAGGCGCATACCTGGCGTTTAAACATCACAGCTATACCGCTAACAAGGAGCAGCGATCGCTGTTAAGATTACGGCAGTAGATTAATGTGCATGATTATTATTGCAGCAAGCCGTTTACAAATCCTTGTTAGCCGGTAACCATTATTCACCCACTGTGACCGATATCAAACTGCTCCCTATTTTGTATTGAAATATACATGTATTATATATATGGAGCAGTGATCACCAGTGTGAGTGTAATTAACAACCATTGAAGAATCAGGTGCATGACTACTATTACAGCAAGCCGTTTACAAATCCTTGTTAGACGGTACCTGTAATTCGTCTGCTGTGACGCTATCAAACTGCTCCCTATTTTGTATTGTAACATACATGTATTATATATATGGAGCAGTGATCACCAGTGTGAGTGTATATAACAACCATTAAAGAATTATGTGTATGACGGTCATTGCAGCCAGTCATTTATAAACCCTTGTTAGATAGTAATTGTATGTCATCTGCTGTGACCGCTATCAAACCACTCCATATGTTGTAACTGCTCCATATTTTGTATTGTAACATACCTGTGTTATATATATGGAGCAGTAATCACCAGTGTGAGTATAATTAATAACCATTAGAAAACCGTATGAGCACAAATAGGGGTGACTAACATATGCACCTTTATAATTGCAACCCATCATTACCAACTGTTTCCATATATATTATCATTAAAATATAATATGATTTATCATTTATGAGGAGTTAGAAATTGTTACAGTAATATATCACCTGCTCTTACAATGAGCACCTGTCTCTACAAGGCCACAACAGCAAATACCGCAATCAGCTGAGATTTATAGTGTTTTCATATATCCTTTTCAGGACTTACCACACCACTTGCAGAGGTTATTTAAAGGTGATCATTAATATATAGCAATTTCCACTTGATACAGCCAATGATAGATGTACTGTATTATTCCAAAGAAACAAGGGCCTAATTCAGACTTGATCGCTAGGCTGCATTTGTTGCATCCCTGCGATCAGGTAGTCGCCGTCTACAGGGGGAGGGTATGGAGTGTGTGCAGGTGTGCGATCGCATGTGTAGCAGAACTACACAAACACAAGTTTGTACAGTTTCTGCTCAGCCCAACTCTGTTGCAGCAATGATCGGGGCCAGGCTTGGACTGGCCCACAGGGGTATAGGAAAAACCACCGGTGGGCCCTACTGCCTGGCGGCCCATCTCCTGCTCTAAGGAGCAGGTTCCAGACTGTGCACTTGAATTATACATTATACATATGTTACCTTATACTGGACTATGGTGTATTTTCTACAGTGCATTGCTGTTATTAATCTGGTACATTATCATGCATGCAGCAGCTGAATTTACTGTATATATTTATGAAGGGGCCCAAAAGTTGCACTCTCTAATGGTTAGGCAGGCCACACCCCTTCTTCAGACTGGCCACACCACTAACATTGGCCCCTACCACTGAATTTTCCCGGTGGGCCTTACATGCCCCAGTCCGACACTAATCGGGGCCACAGCTTATGTCAGAATTCATTCCTCCAAACGCCTGGTCCCTCCTGCATTTTCCCGGACACTTCTTGAAAACGGTCTGTTGACACCCACAAATGCCCTTTTCCTGTCAATCTCCTTGTGATCGCCGGTGCATTCGGTATTTTCGCACCATCCCGTCGCTGGCCAGCGATCCCCGTTGCATACGCATGCGCAGTGCAGACCTGACCGCAGCCTGTGGGAAAACGCACAGCAGCAATCAGGTCTAAATAGACCCTAAGTGTGATATGTGCAAGATACGGAACCCATAAGCATAACACAGATGCATGAAATGGGAATGTAAGATGCCCAATCACCCAAAGTACAAATTATTTATTGGTCTGACATTAATAAGTGAGAGACTTTCTCTGTGGGGGATATTAATAACTTGATTTATAACACTGATTATCCTGTGAGTCTGATGCTGATTAATTAGAATCCGCAGCCAACAGAATAATCCCCCGGAGAATAAATCTTTCTGGGATTGGGGCATCAACTTCATAAACCACATTTTATTTGTATAAAGCATATTTTTTAGCATCTACAGTACAATAATAAATAATCTGGGTGTACCAAATAAACAACGGGGTTTACAGGCAACCTGCCAAGTTCTCTGGATGAACATGAAAGCAACATTTGTTGCCAATTTACATAAGTAATAGTAACAAGTATTGAAGCAAGATATTTAACAGTTACTATTTACATTGATACAGTAACAGGTATCCGGTCTCTAGGTCGACCACTATTGGTCGACGTGCATTAGGTCGACATAGTTTCTAGGTCAACATGGTTACTTGGTCGACATGTTCTAGATCGACATGACAAAAGGTCGACATGAGTTTCTCACAATTTTTTTTATTTTTTAAACTTTTTCCACGTGATCTGCAATTGGGAACAGTAACCTCTGCCGGGTGCAGCGGTAGCGGAGCGAGGGACCTTGTCTGAAGCATGGCGAGCAAAGCGAGCCATGCGAGGAGAAACGGTGCACTAATTGGGGTTCCTGGTCACTCTACGAACAAAGCAACACCTAGAAAATCCCATCCAAGTACTAACCAGACCGAACACTGCTTAGCTTCCAAGATAAGATGAGATTGGGCATATAAAAACTCATGTCGACCTTTTGTCACGTCGACCTGGCTTATGTCGACCTAATGCTTGTGTTGACCTATTTCAGGTGTCGACCTATTTTAGCTACTGTCGACCAATAGTGGTTGACCTAGACACTGTCAACCTAAGTGTGGTCGACGCTATGATCCACACCCACAGTAAAAGAGTAGACACAATAAAGATGCTCGGTCTTTTAAAATCTTTATATCTTTTTTCTCTTTAATGTTCACATTGTCTCTGAATCTTTTTATCACTTTAATATATGTTTTTTGATACTTTGCATAAAGTTTGTTCTCAAGAATGTGGTAATGTTATCCACTTGTAATGGAATTAATAAATGTTATATTTTAAATAATTAGTGGAAACGCAACAGATCCTTTTCTTTTCTTTTTTGTCTCTTCTGTAGTAATATGATCTGTGGTAGCACCCCACCATCTGATATGGTATTTAAATATTACTGCAATTAGGGGTTTCTCAACAATAACTCCCTATGATAGAGATAAGTATTTATTTCCTGTGCAACGGACATCCTTTCCCCCTTTCCTCTAATTTTTGTAAGGCTATTTGCCCTCCGACAGACATTAGTTGCTGAGAAACAGACTTAGGTGGAAATTTACTAAGCTCCCGAAACCATTCTAGTTTGCTTTTTTTTTTTAAGTGTCATCTCGGGAATTTACTAAACACAAATCTCGGCAGCTATTCGTACTGAGAGACACAGCCATCCACAAAAATACAAATCAATAGACCATCAGTCAAACGCGGCAGTTATTTTATACAACACAGGAATTTACTAAGAATTTGTATTCTCAATCACTGCCGACAATAGCCAAACACTGCCAGGAAAGCAAAGAATTCGTACAAAAATGGAGCTTTCAAATAGACCTGCTTCTGGCTGGTGTGTTTTGAT
This sequence comes from Pseudophryne corroboree, assembly GCF_028390025.1. Lineage (NCBI taxonomy): Eukaryota > Metazoa > Chordata > Amphibia > Anura > Myobatrachidae > Pseudophryne > Pseudophryne corroboree. The sequence goes on from NC_086453.1 coordinate 33,646,373, forward strand.
AGTCATGCATGTTTCTCTGTGAAAAAGTGTCAGAAAGAGTTAAAAGAAAAAAAAAAAGAAAAATTGTGTGACATAACCAGCCCGGGCTCTTTGAGCCGGTCCTGGTTGCTTAAATGCCAGGGAAAAATTGCTCAGGGTTCCCCGTATTTATACAACCAGCACTGGGCTCTTGGGCTGGTCCTGGTTCCAAAAATATGAGGGACAAAAGATGTAGGGGTCCCCCTTATTTATAAAACCAGCACCAGGCACCACTAGCCAGGGACATAATTCCACAGTTGGGGGACACATTTATATTGGTCCCTGTGGCTGTGGCATTACCCCCCAACTATATGGAGTCAAATCCCCATAGAAAGGGGAAAAGGAAAAGAAACCAGATAAATTTAAGGTGCACCCATCCAACTACTAAATCATTGATATGATTATTGTTATGAAACATGTATATCCACAGCAGCAATATCAAATAAAGGCTTAAATGCTCAATAACCTTAATTGATGTAGAGGTTTATTTTATTATACATTTATATGGGACTTAATTGTCCTTTATTGAAAATAGAGCGAAATATTAAAATTAATAGAATAAGAGACAGAGAATAGAAGGTGACAGAAATTGAACTATAAGTGAATAAAGATTTAAAAACAAAGCTGATGTGTTTTTCCCTTCATATATTTTTCTGTGTTTATTTCAGTTGTGCATTCACATACATATATTTGCGCAGCACTGTATCAGTGCTATATTCATATGAGACCTGCAGTTTTCATATTCATTGGAGCCTATTGTGCTGCGATAGAGGGAAATATGCTGTCTTGCTTTAAAGTTAGAAACTGTTACATCGAATTGTAACCAAGTTTTATTTATATAGAAATATGCAACAATCGATCTCCACTCCTGCCCTTAAGGCTGTGTTTGTAGTGACTTGATTCTAATGTTATAAATTGAGGAGTGACACAATGTTGCTAAATATGTAACTTATGCCTGAAATCCTAGAGTATCATATGGTGCAGGAAATGCTAGTATGATATTGTATGAATAAACTCAGTGTTAGAAAGAACTAATGGGGATGAGCCTGGGTAAATAATTTCACTACCCTGTGTTAAAGGCTATCTATTTTATAATTCTTAATAATCTCTGACACCAACTACTGCTATTAAAGATGCGCAAATAAATGTGCAAGAAAATGGGTTAAGTATATCCCATGTGATGTTAGTCCACAGTGTTCTACACCGTTTATATAGGTTGGTATTACGTATTATTTTAGCAGCAGTCGTTGCTGGTACTCAGCAATATTAAATTGTGTCCATGCAGGACATATTAATAGCACTTAAATATTGCTAGTCATGTTCAGGTAGGTTATAAATTGTATAGGTACCAGAGGATCAGGCCCCTGTTTATCGGCTGACTGCAGTACACGTACAATTGCACTAAATATCCGCTAAACACAGGGACAATCTTGTATCTGGCATTAACCCCCGTGGTCTTTCTTATTTGATATTAATATCAGCTAACCCACGGCATATGGATAGAGTTTCTATGAATGCGTTCAAAGACTCCTCTCTAACATAAGCAGGTTTGGCTCCTAATAATACACTATAGGTCTCATGAGTATGTTGTATACCATTTGCACATTTTAAACATAAATACTAAAACGGGAACACATTGCTAAAGCCTTTAGCAAAATACGGGGGACCCCTACATCTTTTGTCCCTCAAATTTTTGGAACCAGGACCGGCCCAAGAGCCTGGTGCTGGTTGTATAAATACTGGGGGACCCTACTTGATTTTTCATCAGTATTTAAACAACCATGGTGGTCATTCCGAGTTGTTCGCTCGGTAATTTTCTTCGCATCGCAGCGATTTTCCGCTAATTGCGCATGCGCAATGTTCGCACTGTGACTGCGCCAAGTAAATTTGCTATTAAGATTGGTATTTTACTCACGGCATTACGAGGTTTTTTCTTCGTTCAGGAGATCGGAGTGTGATTGACAGGAAGTGGGTGTTTCTGGGCGGAAACTGGCCGTTTTATGGGAGTGTGTGAAAAAACGCTACCGTTTCTGGGAAAAACGCGGGAGTGGCTGGAGAAACGGAGGAGTGTCTGAGCGAAAGCTGGGTGTGTTTGTGACGTCAAACCAGGAACGACAAGCACTGAACTGATCGCACTGGAAGAGTAAGTCTCGAGCTACTCAGAAACTGCACAGAGAAGTCTTTTCGCTATATTGCGAATCTTTCGTTCGCAATTTTGATAAGCTAAGATTCACTCCCAGTAGGCGGCGGCTTAGCGTGTGCAAAGCTGCTAAAAGCAGCTTGCGAGCGAACAACTCGGAATGACCACCCATGAGCGGCTCAAAGAGCCCGAGGCTGCTTATGCTTAGGCGGGGGGACCCCACGCAAATTTTTTTTTGCTTTTAACTATTTCTATACTGTACCCAATGAAGCCCTGTACAAATCTCACTGAACCGGCTGGGCTTCATTGTGTTATGTTCGGCAGTGTTTTACTATTCTCGCCCATAAAACACTGCCGGCAATACGAATTACACTGACATCGGTGTATTCGAATTGAAAAAACAGGGTAGTTTAGTAAATTACTGTGATTTTTCTCAAAAAGTTGCATTCTCACACTGCCGATGTCAGCCAAGATTGATCTCGGCTGAAATTGGCAGAAATGAGAATCTTAGTAAATTTACCCCTTAGTGTACATAATCACTCATACATTTTAAATGTATTCTCCCCATTTGTACCCTACCTGCAGTGTTTTCACATGTCTTTAGCTGATGTCTTACCATGCACTGTATAATAGAGTAGACATTTTGCTCCACACATAAACCAGTAGTGCCCATGGCCCTCTCTACCTCATCTTGGTTTGAATCTGCTCCAGGATCTGTTGTAACCTTCCATAAACGTTCATGCTTCAACTGAATTTTCATAGCAAACTTTTGAGTTGAATAATTCTCTACACCTCTTAGCGTGATAAACTCCATTATGAGTGTAGCTCTGTATTTGCGCTTCTTAGAGACATACAGTAACTCTGCAGTCTTTTTGCTCTAAACAGCTACTGTGCTGCTACACTGCACTGGCAACACTCTGTGCTGTCTTCATTAAGTGCTCTATGCCAGTCTGCACTACACCTCTGCTTAACCAACTGTCTATCTCCCACCATGTACCCTTCACAGTAAAGACAAGATGGCCTCTGCACATGCTGATTAATGATCTTGGCAGCCATCTTGGGATAGGACGTGAAGTCTGTGCAGTAGAGCCATGCTACAGCAACGGTTGCATGCTGTCTATTGCCATAATGAGGAACAGTGTGTGGTTCTTTGCATTTAAATAGGCAGGAACAGTGAGAAATTACTGCTGTCTGTCCAAACATATGATGACTCCGCCTTTGCCTTCCTCTATTGGCTCAGTTGCTTACACACTGAAGTAATTGTGACAGACTTCCTTTCCCCTAATATGCACTCTGACCAGGCCCAGAAGTTTTCAATAAGTAAGTGAAAAGACGATGATTATATCTGCTACAAATCCAACCACACATGGACCTATCTGCCCTGACTCATTCATTCCATGGTAGGAACTTTAATGATTCATAAATAGGGTTTCCATGCATGGTTTATTACAAACAGTAATCTGATTAATATACAGGGGGAAAGGATAAGAAGCCCTTTGTGGTGGTGACATCATCTCCAACAAAATGGCTTTCCATTGTTTGGTACATCACCTCCTCTGTTCAAAACCTAAAATCATAGTTTCATTGTTGCTTGGTGCTCGTGGCCAGTGTTTTGGCCTTGCCCCCAAGCTAACATTTGCCTGCCAGTCTCTTACTGGCAGTCTGACCTGTCTTCTGCCACCTACATATTGTAAATAAGCATCATCTATGGTGCAGAATGAGGTAGAGCAATACAAAACATACTGTAGTCTCCAACCAACTGCTGTGGCTCTAAATTAGGGCCCAACTGCTGCAGTACGGGCACAAGAGTAAACTCACAATCTGACCTTTATACAATGGTGGCTCCAGAGGTGAGAATGCAGCACAGTCCAAAATTCAAATAGTGGAGCCGCTCCAACTGCCACCCCAAACACTCCCAAACATCGCTGGCCAGGAATCACTGGCAGTTGGTGTGGATCCCCTATTTGAATTTTGAACTGTTCTGCAGCCCCCTCCTCCAGAACCGCCACTGCCTTTATATGCAAAAATTGTGCATTGAATGGTCAATGATCCATTATGCATGCAGTATGAGATAATGGCTATTAACTACTACAATGCTTGATTGAATCCTAGTCTTCATAGGACAGCACAGATGCATTAGAGGCTGGGACATTTAACATTGCATTTACAGTGTTTACTGCAGTTCATATTTAAGTGTGGAAAACTATCTGCTGATGTTTGACTCAGCAATAGAATTTGTGGGTTCTTGAATGACTAATGCCACTCAGACACTTTATGGGCCTGAATCTGAGTTGGGAGTAATAATAACAGAAAGAGCAGTAACTGTGCATATGGACAATCCATGTTGCAGGCAGGGGTAGCAAATACATTATTATTGGTGCATGCAGGGTAAATACTGGCTGCTTCTGTATGTAGCTCACAAATGCTGGCCGACTTTATTCTAACGCTGCAGTTTACATTTGAGTTTGGACACGCCCCTCCCAAATCTAAATCTCTCTGCACATGTTACTTTTGCAGTGCAACATGGAATTGCAAAGATGCAAAGTTACTTCACTCCCAATTCAGAATCAGGCCCCATATGCCAGACACTTCCCTGCAGGGCGCTAATGGCCTCTAGAACAGTTGCAAATAATTCAGGAGGGATCAGTATGATTTACAAACAATTAAAATCCCAACAAGGTAAAAATACTGACATGGTCAAAATACTGGCAATTAAAATGTCAACATGATCAAAATACCGACATTTAAAATGTCGACAGGTCGAAAAGTTGACACAAGTTTAAAAAAAAATATTGGTGTGTATGTTGACATAAGTCAACATGGACACTGTAAAAGTGTACCGCATCCCCTAACATGTGGGCACAGTGACTCGCTGCTCTTGGCACAATATTTTATTCCCCCTCCACGTCCACTGGGATAGTAAAGTATGAAAAAGTCAGTTTCAATAAAAAATCATGAAAAATTTCTGTCGATTTTTTTGACCTGTCAGCATTTTAAATGTTGGTATTTTGACTGTGTCAACATTTTTAATGTCTATATTTTGACCATGTCGGTATTTTGACCTTCATATATAATGGTAGATGCTCAATCAGCTTAATGATAACATTCAGGTGCTCGAAAGGGAGGGGTATTTCTAAGCAAGAAAAAAAGAGAGACATTGGGGTAAATTTACTAAGGTGGGAGTTTTTTTAGAACTGGTGATGTTGCCCATAGCAACCAATCAGATTCTACTTAACATTTGTCTAGCTGCTTCTAGAAGATAATAGATACAATCTGATTGGTTGCTATGGGCAACATCACCAGTTCTAAAAATCTTCCACCTTAGTAAATTTACCCCATTGTTTCCCCCAGCACCCTGAATGATACCAGTAACCAGATATAAATCCCACATAATATTAGAATCAAGAGATCTTGGTTACACATATTTGCGCAAGTGTGTGACTAAGCCCCAAAGCCGCATCAAGGCGTCTTTGTATATTTGGGGTCCCTAGCGCTATATCTAAGTGCAGGGTGTGGCACCCCAAAACACCAGCATAAGCCAGAAACCCAGGCAGCATACCGGTGAAAAAACTATAGTGTTAATAAATTAGTATTTAGGAAGCCGAAGCTATAGAGAAGGTGATACAAAAATGAAATGTAATTAAAATAGAGAAATAGTGTTAAAAAATGAATAAGTGAAAAGTGTTAATAGAATGTAAAGGTATGCCACACTAAAGCCATCCAGCTCAGCCAGTCCAGAGGCACCACACCTCACACCTCCATTACCCCAATCTGGGTCTAAGATTAACCAGCAAGGAGCCACATGATAATGGCTCCTTACTACAATATGTCTAAGCTAAGAGCTACCCACCTTGGAGCAACCCCATAATGCTCCATGTGGTATGTCAGGGCCTGCACCTCCTCCTAATGCAGGAACCTCTCTGCCTGTCACAACAGACATATATAATGGTAGATGCTCAATCATCTTAATGATATCATTCAGGTGCTTGAAAGGGAGGGGTATTTCTAAGCAAGAAAAAAAGAGAGACATTGTTTCCCCCAGCACCCTGAATGATAACAGTAACCAGATATAAATCCCACATAATATTAGAATTCAGAGATATTGGTTACACATATTTGCACAAATGTGTGACTAAGCCCCAAAGCCGCATCAAGGCGTCTCTGTATATTTGGGGTCCCTAGCGCTATATCTAAGTGCAGGGTGTGGCACCCCAAAACACCAGCATAAGCCAGAAAGCCCAGAGCAGCATACCATCGGTGATTCGGGTGTTCGGATACCATTCACTTACCTGACTGCAGCCGGTTTGTGATGATCACATGATTCCATCAGCCACGATACCCAGTTCCTTGTAGTGATGAGCGGGTTCGGTTTCTCGGAAACCGAACCCCCCCGAACTTCACGCTTTTTACACGGGTCCGAGGCAGACTCGGATCTTCCCGCCTTGCTCGGTTAACCCGAGCGCGCCCGAACGTCATCATCCCGCTGTCGGATTCTCGCGAGGCTCGGATTCTATCGCGAGACTCGGATTCTATATAAGGAGCCGCGCGTCGCCGCCATTTTCACACGTGCATTGAGATTGATAGGGAGAGGACGTGGCTGGCGTCCTCTCCGTTTAGAATAGAAATAGATAGTGAGAGTGAGACACTTGATTTACTGGAGCTTAGGAGTACTCAGAGAGTGCAGAGTTTACTAGTGACTCACCAGTGACCACCAGTGCAGTTTTATTATTATTTAATATAATCCGTTCTCTTCCTGAAAAAAAAAACGATACACAGTGACACAGTATACCATATCTGTGCTCAGCCTCAGTGTGCTGCATCATCTATGTATATCTGACTGTGCTGAGTGCTCACTGCTCACACAGCTTAATTGTGGGGGAGACTGGGGAGCAGTTATAGCAGGAGTACATATATTTAACAGTGCACACTTTTGCTGCCAGAGTGCCACTGCCAGTGTGACTGACCAGTGACCACCAGTATATTGTGATTGTCTGCCTGAAAAAGTTAAACACTCGTCGTGTGGTGTTTTTATTCTATAAACGCATTCTGCTGACAGTGTCCAGCAGGTCCGTCATTATATAATATATACCTGTCCTGCAGTAGTGATATATATATATTTTTTATATCATTATCATCCAGTCTATACTAGCAGCAGACGCAGTACGGTAGTCCATGGCTGTAGCTACCTCTGTGTCGGCAGTCGCTCGTCCATAATTGTATACCTACCTGTGGTGGTTTTTTTTTTTTTCTATCTTCTTCATACTAGTAGTTAACTTTAGGAGTCTGCAGTGCTGACAGTGTCCAGCAGGTCCGTCATTATATAATATATACCTGTCCGGCTGCAGTAGTGATATATATATATTTTTTATATCATTATCATCCAGTCTATATTAGCAGCAGACGCAGTACGGTAGTCCACGTCTGTAGCTACCTCTGTGTCGGCAGTCGCTCGTCCATCCATAATTGTATACCACCTACCTGTTGTGTTTTTTTTTTTCTATCTTCTTGATACTAGTAGCTTACTTTAGGAGTCTGCAGTGCTGACAGTGTCCAGCAGGTCCGTCATTATATAATATATACCTGTCCGGCTGCAGTAGTGATATATATATATATTTTATATCATTATCATCCAGTCTATATTAGCAGCAGACGCAGTACGGTAGTCCACGGCTGTAGCTACCTCTGTGTCGGCAGTCGCTCGTCCATCCATAATTGTATACCACCTACCTGTTGTGTTTTTTTTTTTCTATCTTCTTGATACTAGTAGCTTACTTTAGGAGTCTGCAGTGCTGACAGTGTCCAGCAGGTCCGTCATTATATAATATATACCTGTCCGGCTGCAGTAGTGATATATATATATTTTTTATATCATTATCATCCAGTCTATATTAGCAGCAGACGCAGTACGGTAGTCCACGGCTGTAGCTACCTCTGTGTCGGCAGTCGCTCGTCCATCCATAATTGTATACCACCTACCTGTTGTGGTTTTTTTTTTCCTATCTTCTTGATACTAGTAGCTTACTTTAGGAGTCTGCAGTGCTGACAGTGTCCAGCAGGTCCGTCATTATATAATATATACCTGTCCGGCTGCAGTAGTGATATATATATATTTTTTATATCATTATCATCCAGTCTATATTAGCAGCAGACGCAGTACGGTAGTCCACGGCTGTAGCTACCTCTGTGTCGGCAGTCGCTCGTCCATCCATAATTGTATACCACCTACCTGTGGTGTTTTTTTTTTCTATCTTCTTGATACTAGTAGCTTACTTTAGGAGTCTGCAGTGCTGACAGTGTCCAGCAGGTCCGTCATTATATAATATATACCTGTCCGGCTGCAGTAGTGATATATATATATTTTTTACATCATTATCATCCAGTCTATATTAGCAGCAGACGCAGTACGGTAGTCCACGGCTGTAGCTACCTCTGTGTCGGCAGTCGCTCGTCCATCCATAATTGTATACCACCTACCTGTGGTGTTTTTTTTTTCTATCTTCTTGATACTAGTAGCTTACTTTAGGAGTCTGCAGTGCTGACAGTGTCCAGCAGGTCCGTCATTATATAATATATACCTGTCCGGCTGCAGTAGTGATATATATATATTTTTTATATCATTATCATCCAGTCTATATTAGCAGCAGACGCAGTACGGTAGTCCACGGCTGTAGCTACCTCTGTGTCGGCAGTCGCTCGTCCATCCATAAGTATACTAGTATCCATCCATCTCCATTGTTTACCTGAGGTGCCTTTTAGTTGTGCCTATTAAAATATGGAGAACAAAAATGTTGAGGTTCCAAAAATAGGGAAAGATCAAGATCCACTTCCACCTCGTGCTGAAGCTGCTGCCACTAGTCATGGCCGAGACGATGAAATGCCAGCAACGTCGTCTGCCAAGGCCGATGCCCAATGTCATAGTACAGAGCATGTAAAATCCAAAACACCAAATATCAGTAAAAAAAGGACTCCAAAATCTAAAATAAAATTGTCGGAGGAGAAGCGTAAACTTGCCAATATGCCATTTACCACACGGAGTGGCAAGGAACGGCTGAGGCCCTGGCCTATGTTCATGGCTAGTGGTTCAGCTTCACATGAGGATGGAAGCACTCAGCCTCTCGCTAGAAAAATGAAAAGACTCAAGCTGGCAAAAGCACAGCAAAGAACTGTGCGTTCTTCGAAATCACAAATCCACAAGGAGAGTCCAATTGTGTCGTTTGCGATGCCTGACCTTCCCAACACTGGACGTGAAGAGCATGCGCCTTCCACCATTTGCACGCCCCCTGCAAGTGCTGGAAGGAGCACCCGCAGTCCAGTTCCTGATAGTCAGATTGAAGATGTCAGTGTTGAAGTACACCAGGATGAGGAGGATATGGGTGTTGCTGGCGCTGGGGAGGAAATTGACCAGGAGGATTCTGATGGTGAGGTGGTTTGTTTAAGTCAGGTACCCGGGGAGACACCTGTTGTCCGTGGGAGGAATAGGGCCATTGACATGCCTGGTGAAAATACCAAAAAAATCAGCTCTTCGGTGTGGAAGTATTTCAACAGAAATGCGGACAACATTTGTCAAGCCGTGTGTTGCCTTTGTCAAGCTGTAATAAGTAGGGGTAAGGACGTTAACCACCTCAGAACATCCTCCCTTATACGTCACCTGCAGCGCATTCATCATAAGTCAGTGACAAGTTCAAAAACTTTGGGCGACAGCGGAAGCAGTCCACTGACCAGTAAATCCCTTCCTCTTGTAACCAAGCTCACGCAAACCACCCCACCAACTCCCTCAGTGTCAATTTCCTCCATCCCCAGGAATGCCAATAGTCCTGCAGGCCATGTCACTGGCAATTCTGACGAGTCCTCTCCTGCCTGGGATTCCTCCGATGCATCCTTGCGTGTAACGCCTACTGCTGCTGGCGCTGCTGTTGTTGCTGCTGCTGGGAGTCGATGGTCATCCCAGAGGGGAAGTCGTACTCGTAAGACCACTTTTACTACTTCCACCAAGCAATTGACTGTCCAACAGTCCTTTGCGAGGAAGATGAAATATCACAGCAGTCATCCTGCTGCAAAGCGGATAACTGAGGCCTTGGCATCCTGGGCGGTGAGAAACGTGGTTCCGGTATCCATCATTACTGCAGAGCCAACTAGAGACTTGTTGGAGGTACTGTGTCCCCGGTACCAAATACCATCTAGGTTCCATTTCTCTAGGCAGGCGATACCGAAAATGTACACAGACCTCAGAATAAGACTCACCAGTGTCCTAAAAAATTCAGTTGTACCCAATGTCGACTTAACCACGGACATGTGGACAAGTGGAGCAGGGCAGGCTCAGGACTATATGACTGTGACAGCCCACTGTGTAGATGTATGGACTCCCGCCGCAAGAACAGCAGCGGCGGCACCAGTAGCAGCATCTCGCAAATGCCAACTCTTTCCTAGGCAGGCTACGCTTTGTATCACCGCTTTCCAGAATACGCACACAGCTAAAAACCTCTTACGGCAACTGAGGAAGATCATCGCAGAATGCTTACCCCAATTGGACTCTCCTGTGGATTTGTGGCATCGGACAACGCCAGCAATATTGTGTGTGCATTAAATCTGGGCAAATTCCAGCACGTCCCATGTTTTGCACATACCTTGAATTTGGTTGTGCAGAATTATTTAAAAAACGAGAGGGGCGTGCAAGAGATGCTGTCGGTGGCCAGAAGAATTGCGGGACACTTTCGGCGTACAGGCACCACGTACAGAAGACTGGAGCACCACCAAAAACGCCTGAACCTGCCCTGCCATCATCTGAAGCAAGAAGTGGTAACGAGGTGGAATTCAACCCTCTATATGCTTCAGAGGTTGGAGGAGCAGCAAAAGGCCATTCAAGCCTATACAACTGAGCACGATATAGGAGGTGGAATGCACCTGTCTCAAGCGCAGTGGAGAATGATTTCAACGTTGTGCAAGGTTCTGCAACCTTTTGAACTTGCCACACGTGAAGTCAGTTCAGACACTGCCAGCCTGAGTCAGGTCATTCCCCTCATCAGGCTTTTGCAGAAGAAGCTGGAGACATTGAAGGAGGAGCTAACACAGAGCGATTCCGCTAGGCATGTGGGACTTGTGGATGGAGCCCTTAATTCGCTTAACAAGGATTCACGGGTGGTCAATCTGTTGAAATCAGAGCACTAAATTTTGGCCACCGTGCTCGATTCTAGATTTAAAACCTACCTTGGATCTCTCTTTCCGGCAGACACAAGTCTGCTGGGGTTCAAAGAACTGCTGGTGAAAAAATTGTCAAGTCAAGCGGAACGCGACCTGTCAACATCTCCTCCTTCACATTCTCCCGCAACTGGGGGTGCGAGGAAAAGGCTCAGAATTCCGAGCCCACCCGCTGGCGGTGATGCAGGGCAGTCTGGAGCGACTGCTGATGCTGACATCTGGTCCGGACTGAAGGACCTGACAACGATTACGGACATGTCATCTACTGTCACTGCATATGATTCTCTCCCCATTGAAAGAATGGTGGAGGATTATATGAGTGACCGCATCCAAGTAGGCACGTCAGACAGTCCGTACTTATACTGGCAGGAAAAAGAGGCAATTTGGAGGCCCTTGCACAAACTGGCTTTATTCTACCTAAGTTGCCCTCCCACAAGTGTGTACTCCGAAAGAGTGTTTAGTGCCGCCGCTCACCTTGTCAGCAATCGGCGTATGAGGTTACATCCAGAAAATGTGGAGAAGATGATGTTCATTAAAATGAATTATAATCAATTCCTCTGTGGAGACATTGACCAGTAGCAATTGCCTCCACAAAGTACACAGGGAGCTGAGATGGTGGATTCCAGTGGGGACGAATTGATAATCTGTGAGGAGGGGGATGTACACGGTGATATATCGGAGGATGATGATGAGGTGGACATCTTGCCTCTGTAGAGCCAGTTTGTGCAAGGAGAGATTAATTGCTTCTTTTTTGGTGGGGGTCCAAACCAACCCGTCATTTCAGTCACAGTCGTGTGGCAGACCCTGTCACTGAAATGATGGGTTGGTTAAAGTGTGCATGTCCTGTTTATACAACATAAGGGTGGGTGGGAGGGCCCAAGGACAATTCCATCTTGCACCTCTTTTTTCTTTCATTTTTCTTTGCGTCATGTGCTGTTTGGGGAGTAGTTTTTGGAAGGGCCATCCTGCGTGACACTGCAGTGCCACTCCTAGATGGGCCAGGTGTTTGTGTCGGCCACTTGGGTAGCTTATCTTAGTCACACAGCTACCTCATTGCGCCTCTTTTTTTCTTTGCGTCATGTGCTGTTTGGGGGGTGTTTTTTGGAAGGGCCATCCTGCGTGACACTGCAGTGCCACTCCTAGATGGGCCAGGTGTTTGTGTCGGCCACTTGGGTCGCTTATCTTAGTCACACAGCTACCTCATTGCGCCTCTTTTTTTCTTTGCGTCATGTGCTGTTTGGGGGGTGTTTTTTGGAAGGGCCATCCTGCGTGACACTGCAGTGCCACTCCTAGATGGGCCAGGTGTTTGTGTCGGCCACTTGGATCGCTTATCTTAGTCACACAGCTACCTCATTGCGCCTCTTTTTTTCTTTGCGTCATGTGCTGTTTGGGGGGTGTTTTTTGGAAGGGCCATCCTGCGTGACACTGCAGTGCCACTCCTAGATGGGCCAGGTGTTTGTGTCGGCCACTTGGGTCGCTTATCTTAGTCACACAGCTACCTCATTGCACCTCTTTTTTTCTTTGCGTCATGTGCTGTTTGGGGGTGTTTTTTGGAAGGGCCATCCTGCGTGACACTGCAGTGCCACTCCTAGATGGGCCAGGTGTTTGTGTCGGCCACTTGGGTCGCTGAGCTTAGTCATCCAGCGACCTCGGTGCAAATTTTAGGACTAAAAATAATATTGTGAGGTGTGAGGTGTTCAGAATAGACTGAAAATGAGTGGAAATTATGCTTATTGAGGTTAATAATACTTTGGGATCAAAATGACCCCCAAATTCTATGATTTAAGCTGTTTTTTAGGGTTTTTTGAAAAAAACACCCGAATCCAAAACACACCCGAATCCGACAAAAAAAATTCGGTGAGGTTTTGCCAAAACGCGTTCGAACCCAAAACACGGCCGCGGAACCGAACCCAAAACCAAAACACAAAACCCGAAAAATTTCCGGTGCTCATCACTAGTTCCTTGTGAAGTATATGAAGTCTTTTGCTATATATACTGTTGTTATACATTAAAAATCCTTTTTTTTTGTTGACACCTGCCTGCTGGATCTATTTTTGGTGAAACCTCTACTTTAAACCTGAGACGAGGTGAACAGGAAAAGATACCTTTACAAGAACGCGGGACAGAAATTTAATGTAAGTGTCCAGATTTGGGTAGTGTCTGTCTGATGAACGTTGGAAGCCCTTCTGATGTGAAAGATACCTTTATGGGTATGCGGGACAGAAATACTCTGTAAGTGCTCTGTCCGTGGGAGAGATAAAGCAGCAGTGTCAGACTGGGGCATGTAGGGCCCACCGGGGGAATGCAGTGGTAGGGGCCCATGTTTAGGGGTGTGGCCAGTCTCTAGAGGGGGTGTGCCCAGCCACCACATTGGTTTGCCTAACCATTTTGCAAGTGTTGGTCCCTTAAATAAATATATACAGTAAATACTGTAGTGCATGTATGATAATGTACTAGACTAGTAACAGTACAGTCTGAAACCTGATCCCTAGAGGAGAGGGTGGGCCTCCTTGCAGTAGGGCCCACCGGTGGTTTTCCCTGTACCCCTGTGGGCCAGTCCAACCCTGTAAAGCAGTGATCATTTAGATCTACGTGGGACTGCACTCTTCCCATTTGTTAATAGCGCTGGTTTCTGGTTATTATTTTGTGTATGTGTGTATCTAGTGTTTATAAAACTTTGGGTGTGTTCCTTTGTACTTAGAAACTAGCAGCAGTATAAGCGCAAGGCTGCCATCAATTCTTGTTAATTACCATGACTAATTGCTCCTACAGTGAAAATATCAAAATATGTCATGGGTCAATAGTACGTACCTAGAGTGAATTAAGTAAGTGCCAATTATCTATGCATATAATAAAACTAAGGGTTGTGTCTGTACATACTGTAGCAATTAATTTTGGAGAAATATACTTCTAGAGATGGTTTAATGAACTATGGAGACGGAAAAAAAAATTGGAATCTTTGTCTGTTTGTTCGTTCCGGCATCACGCAATAACTACTGGATGAATTTTGATCGTGTTTTCCCTATTGTATAGCAAAGTAACCTAGTAAGAAACTGAGGTATGTACAAACTCGAAGTGACATCAGGGAGAAGAGCAATATGGAAAAAGCAGACGCTTGACACTCGGTGCTCTGAAATTTGGTGTTCCGATCATGCTTCTGTGGAACTTGACTCCTCCCAAGTTATGCAACAGAATCTGACTATGGCCCTCATTCCGAGTTGTTCGCTCGCTAGCTGTTTTTAGCAGCAGTGCACACGCTAGGCCGCCGCCCTCTGGGAGTGTATCTTAGCTTAGCAGAAGTGCGAATGAAGGGGGTCATTCCGAGTTGTTCGCTCGCAAGCGGATTTTAGCAGATTTGCTCATGCTAAGCCGCCGCCTACTGGGAGTGAATCTTAGCATCTTAAAATTGCGAACGATGTATTCGCAATATTGCGATTACACACCTCGTAGCAGTTTCTGAGTAGCTTCAGACTTACTCGGCATCTGCGATCAGTTCAGTGCTTGTCGTTCCTGGTTTGACGTCACAAACACACCCAGCGTTCGCCCAGACACTCCCCCGTTTCTCCGGCCACTCCTGCGTTTTTTCCGGAAACGGTAGCGTTTTTTCCCACACGCCCATAAAACGGCCTGTTTCCGCCCAGTAACACCCATTTCCTGTCAATCACATTACGATCACCAGAACGATGAAAAAGCCGTGAGTAAAAATCCTAACTGCATAGCAAATTTACTTGGCGCAGTCGCACTGCGGACATTGCGCATGCGCATTAAGCGGAAAATCGCTGCGATGCGAAGATTTTTACCGAGCGAACAACTCGGAATGACCCCCGAAAGGTTAGCAGAACTGCTCCAAAATATTTTCTTGCAGTTTCTGAGTAGCTGCAGACTTACTCCTAGCTTGCGATCACTGCAGACTATTTAGTTCCTGCTTTGACGTCACATACACGCCAGCCTCTCCCCCATTTCCCCATATCATCTGACACGCCTGCGTTTTTTAGCACACTCCCGGAAAACGGTCAGTTACCACCCAGAAACACCCACTTCCTGTCAATCACTCACCGATCAGCCGAGCGACTGAAAAGAGTCGCTCGACCTTGTGTGAAACTGCATAGTTTTGTGTGAAAGTACGTCACGCGTGCGCACTGCGGCCCATATGCATGCGCAGAAGTGCAGATTTTTAGCCTGATCGCTGCGCTGCGAACAACGGCAGCTAGCGATCAACTCGGAATGACCCCCTTAAAGCGACTGCTCTGCAGAGGAACCTGATTGAGACAGAGGGCCTAATTCAGTGTTGATCCCAAAAGCAACATCTTTCTCTAATGGGCAAAACCATGTGCAGTGCAGGTAGGGCAGATGTAACATGTGCAGAGAGAGTTAGATTTGGGTGGGTTATATTGTTTCTGTGCAGGGTAAATACTGGCTGCTTTATTTTTACACTGCAATTTAGATTTAAGTTTGAATACACCCCACCCAAATCTAACTCTCTCTGAACATGTTACATCTGCCCCCCCCCCCGCCCCCCTGCAGTGCACATGGATGGTCATTCTGAGTTGATCGCTAGCTGAATTTGTTCGTAGCGCATCGATCAGGCTAAAAAAGGCAGTTGTGCGCATGCATATGTGGCGCAATGAGCACTCGCGACGTACAGGCACAACGAACGATGTAGTTTTGCACAGGGTATAGTGATGCATTTCAGCCGCACTGCTTGCCGCAGAGTGATTGACATGAAGTGGGCGTTTCTGGGTGGCAACTGACCGTTTTCAGGGAGTGTGCGAAAAAAAGCAGGCGTGCCAGAGAATAACGCAGGCTTGGCTGGAGAAATGCAGACGTGGCTGGGCGAATGCTGGGCGGGTTTGTGACGTCAAATCCGGAACTGAATAGTCTGAAGTGATCGCAAGTGCTGAGTAGGTTTAGAGCTACTCTGAAACTACACAAAAAATTTTTTTGTAGCCGCTCTGCGATCCCTTCGTTCGCACTTCTGCTAAGCTAAAATACACCCCCAGTGGGCGGCGGCATAGCGTTTGCATGGCTGCTAAAAACTGCTATTGAGCAATCAAGTCGGAATGACCACCATGGTTTTGCCCATTAGAGAAAGATTTTGTTTTTGCGATCAATTGTGAATTAGGCCCAGAGACTCTAAGGGTATGTGGCACAGGTGAGACTGTGTTTGTACCACATATACCCCTTATCCCCAACAATTTTCCTTTTCAATTCAAGCACCTGCAGTTTCCTGTAAGCGTCTGCTTCACTTTGACGATCAACAAGTGGCAGGGGCAAACGATCAGAGCTGCAGGCGTAGATCTCAGGACCAGCTGCTTCTCCCATGGGCAGCTTTACGTGACTTGTGCACGAGTTAGTAGCCTCGAGCATCTTTCTGTGTTAATCCCTGATGGAAAAACTGCAAATATTGTTTACAAATGAAATGTTTTGATCAATGTGTACAATATAAAATATACATTACAATATTAGATAACACTACTGTCTGTAAAATTAGTTCTGCTGAGCAATAACAGACATCCACACGAGCGAAGCCGCGGGCAAACGCTAGTCATATAATATAGTTAGACAACAGATTGTTGTAGCCTTTATGACCAAAATGGTCTAAACAGAACGTCATTTAAAATACATATGTGCATGTCATGTTTAGGTGTAGGTAACTTCAATACCAATTGGCATAAGTAAGTGTTAAGCCTCTACATATTGGCCCTCATTCCGAGTTGTTTGCTCGCTAGCAGATTTTTAGCATCATTGCACACCCTAGGCCGCCGTCCTCTGGGAGTGTATCTTCGCTTAGCAGAATAGCAGAATTGCGAATAGAAAATTCTTAGCAGTTTCTGAGTAGCTCGAGACTTACTCCTACACTGCGATCAGCTCAGCCCGTTTCATTCCTGGTTTGATGTCACAAACACGCCCTACGTTCGGACAGCCACTCCCCTGTTTCTCCAGACACTCCCGCGTTTTATCCTGGCACGCCTGCGTTTTTCCGCACACACCCAGAAAACGGTCAGTTTCTGCCCAGAAACACCCACTTCCTGTCAATCACACTCCGATCACTTCAACGATGAAAATTCTTCGTTCGGGCGTGAGTAAATCTACTAAGTTTTGAGCTAAAATTCTTAGTGCATGCGCACTGCGTACTATGCGCATGCGCATTTTTGCCTTAATCGCTCCATTGCGAAAATCGGCAACGAGCGAACAACTCGGAATGACCCCCATTGTGACATTATATAGTGCCTGGATATTTGAAACATTGGTGGTCATTCCGAGTTGATCGCTCGTTGTTTTTTTTCCGCAACGGAGCGATTAGTCGCTAATGCGCATGCGCAATGTCCGCAGTGCGACTGCGCCAAGTAAATTTGCTATGAAGATTGGGATTTTACTCACGGCATTACGAGGTTTTTTCTTCGTTCTGGTGATCGTAGTGTGATTGACAGGAAGTGGGTGTTTCTGGGCGGAAACTCGCCGTTTTATGGGAGTGTGTGAAAAAACGCTACCGTTTCTGGGAAAAACGCGGGAGTGGCTGGAGAAACGGAGGAGTGTCTGGGCGAACGCTGGGTGTATTTGTGACGTCAAACCAGGAATGACAAGCACTAAACTGATCGCATTGGAAGAGTAAGTCTCGAGCTACTCAGAAACTGCACAGAGAAGTCTTTTCGCATTATTGCGAATCTTTCGTTCGCAATTTTGATAAGCTAAGATTCACTCCCAGTAGGCGGCGGCTTGGCGTGTGCAATGCTGCTAAAAGCAGCTTGCGAGCGAACAACTCGGAATGAGGGCCATTATTTCTTTCTTCTGTACCCATTTTGTTTTAACTATTATTATGCCATTTTATGGGTTTGTTTTGTGGGTATTTCTATGATTTCAATAATCATTAATAAAAGTTATGTTTTTTTTTATTTCAACAGTGCATCTTGCAATTACTCTTTTTCTGTTCTATGGATTTGTATGCACTATGGTAGTAGATAGCAACACTATTTATTCTAATAGAAATAAATAATAACAAAGAGAGATTCAAGAAAACGTGTGAAAAGCACCAGGCTAGAGATGCAACCACAATCTGCTTGATATGCTGAGTGTCAAATGAGATTTTGTTACAAGCGGGTGCCTGGCGGCTCCTTCCCTGCAGCTGCAAGTTGGAGCTCGCTCCTGAGTTCCCACTTCCAGCTCCCACAGTGTGTGTAGGGAGAGACATCATGATGTCTCCCCCATAGTGTCGAGCACTCAGAGCTGTCAGACGGTAGTGGGTGCAGGAGCGGGGCTTCAAGTCAGTATAGTGCTGTGTCTGTGTGGCATAATGTGTAAGCGGCATTACTGTGGCCATTATGTGTAAGGGGCACTACTACTGTGGGCATTATGTGTAAGTAGCATTACTGTGGGCATTATGTGTATAAGCAGCACTTCTACTATGGTCATTATTTGTAATGGGCACTACTACTGTGGGCATTATGTGTAAGCAGCATTACTGTGGGCATTATGTGTAAGGGGCACTACTACTGTGGCCATTATGTGTATATGGGCACTGCTACTGTGAGCATTATGTGTAAGCTGCATTACTGTGGGCATTATGTGTAAGGAGCACTACTCCCGTGGGCATTAGGTGTAAGGGGCACTACTACTGTGGGCATTATGTGTATAAGGTGCACTATTACTGTGGCCATTATGTGTATATGGGCACTGCTACTGTGAGCATTATGTGTAAGCTTCATTACTGTGGGCATTATGTGTAAGGGGTACTACCATGGGCATTATGTGTATAAGGGGAACTACTGTGGGCATTATGCTTAAGCATCATTACTGTGAGCATTATGTGTATAAGCAGCTCTTCTACTGTGGGCATTATATGTATGGGGCACTACTACTGTGGGCACTATGTGTAAGCAGTATTACTGTTGGCATTATGTGTATACTGAGCACTACTTCTGTGGGCATTATGTGTATAAGGGGCACTACTGTGGGCATTATGGTTAAGCAGCATTACTGTGAGCATAATTTGTATAAGCATCACTACTACTGTTGGCATTATTTATAAGTGGCCCTACTAGTGTGGGCATTACTGTATGTGTGGCACTACTACTGTGGGCATTATGTGTATAAACAGCACTACTACTGTGGGCATTATTTGTAAGTGGCACTACTATTGTGGGCATTATGTGTATAAACAGCACTACTACTGTGGGCATTATTTGTAAGTGGCACTACTAGTGTGGGCATTATGCGTGGCACTAATACTGTGGGCATTATGTGTAAGCAGCATTATTGTGGTCATTATGTGTATAAGAGGCAGTATTGTGGGCATTATGTGTATAAGGGGCACTACTACTGAGAACATTTGGGGTCTGGGAGGGGGGTAACATCCTCTATTTTTCAAAACAGAGGTGTGTCCAGTGGCAGCCCTGGAGGTGGGGCTGCAGAGCAGTCCAAAATTCAAATAGAGGACCCACACCAACTGCCACCCCACATGCTTCCAAACATCGCCGGTGCCACCAGTGGGTGTGCTGCATCCATTGTTGGGGAGGGACGGGGCCAGGATCTACATCTGAGGACAGATATTTCCTTGCCTCTTTGTAGTAGCTGAGGCGGATGACTTGCTCAACTCCATGGGTCACGAGCCGACCAATGGTGTCACAGCAGGAGGTGCCATGCAGGGGGCCTGGCGCCTCCTGCTATATTACCATATTAGTGCTATCACTGCTGCTTACATGTAAGCAGCTGCAATAGCTGCTCCAACTGGGTGTGATATGTGAGACTGGTATTTGGGCATGCCGGCAGTGAAAGGTCCAAGCCTGGAATCCCGATGCTCAGAAACCTGCCAGGGGTCAGGTAAGTATACTTACCCTGCCCCTACCAATCTAACCTTCCCTTCCTGCAGCCTAACTTTAACCCTCCCCCCCGCAGCATAACCCTTCCCGGAGGTGCCTAAATCCAACCCCCTCTCCCACAGCCTAACCCTCCCTTCCCATAGTAAAAATTGTGAAACAAAGCGCTTGAGAATATGTGTAATAAATGTGTGTAAGTTGTGACCGTTAAAGTGTAAAGAGTAGTGCAATACCTGAAATAAAAAGGGGTTAGATAAATGTTTACAGCCCTTTTAATTAAAAATGTGCTGCGGTCTCCAGATGTAATTCTGAGGTTCCAAATATGCCGTTTAATGGAGGGTAGATGTAGGTACAGTCCCGGTCACCTAACTTTCCCTATGCTACCAACCTTAACAAGGTGGTGAAGCCCGTACGCTTCCGTCCTCCTCCGGCTGGTTCCCCCGCTCCGTCTTCCTGCTTTCTCCGGCCGCTCGACTCGTGCGCTGTACGGCGCTTAAAGACTAATTGCGTGCTGGTGAAGAAAAAAGGAGTCTTTTTTTTTGTGGAGTCCGTGAGATCAGCGCTGATCTCACGGACTCCACAAAAAAAAGACTCCTTTTTTCTTCACCAGCACGCTGCTGGTTTCTCTTTAAAGCAGCCTCACAGACCGGGACAGCAATTAGTCTTTAAGCGCCGTACAGCGCACGAGTCGAGCGGCCGGAGAAGCAGAAAGACGGAGCGGGGGAACCAGCCGGAGGAGGACAGAAGCGGACGGGCTTCACCACCTTGTTAAGGTTGGTAGCATAGGGAAAGTTAGGTGACCGGGACTGTACCTACATCTACCCTCCATTAAACGGCATATTTGGAACCTCAGAATTACATCTGGAGACCGCAGCACATTTTTAATTAAAAGGGCTGTAAACATTTATCTAACCCCTTTTTATTTCAGGTATTGCACTACTCTTTACACTTTAACGGTCACAACTTACACACATTTATTACACATATTCTCAAGCGCTTTGTTTCACAATTTTTACTAGTTATCTTCTAATACAGAGCAGCTAAAGCACTTAAATCCCAGTTGCAGCGCGGTTATTTTATTTATTTAATTTGATTCCTCCCTTCCCATAGCCTTACCATATCCACCACCCCCCTTCCCCCCGCAGCCTAACCCTAACCCTCCCCGGGGGTGCCTAAGCCTGACTCCTCCTCTCTACTCTGCCGCCTACCCCTAACCTCTCCAGTAGTACCTAAACCTAACCTCCCCCCATGGCATAACCATTGGAGTCTCCGGCATACTTAAATTCGGGATGTCAGCTGTCGGCATTCCGGCGCCCGTATTCAAGCTGCGTATCGAGATACCGGCACAGAGATTTCGACCATCGGCATCCTGACCACATCCCCTCCAACCATATCTCAATCAGGCCTCATGTGTGTTCTTTTTTTTTTTTTTATATATATTTTATTGGTTTTCCAATGGAAATAGAGATAATCATTTACAGTACCGAGAAGGAATAAACAAGTACAAATAAGCCAGTGGCTTGCATAGACAATGAAATTCTCAACAAAAACAATCATACCACATTAGCTGGAAGATTAGGGGGAGATATGTAGACAATAAATTCCAGAGACCTATTGGCAGACATAATATCGATTAATATGGGTGTCTAACGCTAATCTTCATGTTACGGTACAGTAAGACTAGAAAATCCAAATAAGAGGGGGGAAAGACAGACAAAACAACACAGAGCACTACAAATAACAATCAAGGGAAGAAGGGAAGGGAGCGGAAAGGGGGGGGGGGGGTGAAAAAACATCATCGGCAAACAGGGGTTCATAACCCAGTCATATATAATATTAGAAAATAGTTATATAGCTGTAACACAATTAAGAATCGGCAGAGAGATTTCTGAGCAAGTTCCAGGTAGTATTTTTGAATAATTTGAGAATATGAGTTTGTGTCTGTATTTCCAAAGTATTAATAAAAAATTCCCATTTACGGTAAAATTTCTCCACGCCCACATCAATGTCAGGGATAGTAGCCCTTCGTTCATAGTACAGTATTTGCAACAATTTTTGTTTGACCTCTGATAACGAGGGAGAGGAGGAATGAATCCAATGAATGAGAATAATCTTTTTGGCAATCGTGGTGATTAAAGACAATAATTGGAGTTTAAATTTCCTATCGGGACCTAAGTCCCAAACTTTGAAATTCCCACAGAGACATGCCAAAGGGTCAGGGCGTACATGAGTAGAAAACATAGCATTTATAAACTGAATCACTTTATTCCAAAACCGTTTAATTTTGCCACAATCCCAAATACAGTGAATAAATGTTGCATGTGACATTTTGCATTTAATGCATGCACCAGATTCGAGGGGCGTCATATACCGTCGTTGTGCAGGAGCTATGTATGCTCTGTGTAACATTCTAATGTGAACTTCCTGCAAATAGGAAGATTGTAGGAATCTAAGCGTGTTATCATATGAAGATAACAGGTCTGGTAAAAGTGTGATACTGGGCACATCTAGAGACCATTTCTTCAGGGTGGGTTCCAGAGCCGGCCCTAACCAATATGATGCCCTAGGCAAGATTTTGGCTGGTGCCCCCTAGCACCACCGCTGGTTCTGCCTCTGACCTTGCACCTCTTTCCCAGCACCATCACTCTTACCCATAGCAATCCTTATTTTGGTTTTTGTACCCCTTATATTTTAAATAGGAACAGTTCGCACATTTGGCGCACAGCCCAAAAAGGGGTGTGTTTTTGCTGGCAAGGGGCATGGCCACACAATAGTAACCCCAATTCCAATTACGCCACACAGTACTGCAACTTTATTCACATTTGATTATGCAATAGTGTCCATAATTCATATTACATCCCACAGTAGTATCAATTAACCTTATAAGCGTTACTCCTCACAGTAGAGCCCCTTACTCACATTACATCACACTGAATTGCTCCTTATTCACATTACACCACAATCTATTTCTCTTTATTCACATTAGACGACACAGTAGTGCCCTTTCTATATGCAACGCCACATAGTAGGGCACCTTATACACATAATGCCACACATTAGTAATGCCTTTATACACATAATTCCACACAGTAATGCCCCTACACATATGAGACACATTATTAATGTCCTTATAAAAATAATGCGCCTTACACATTATGACAACCTTTATTAATACCCTTATACACACAATGTCACTTACACATATACCGTACATTATTAATGCCCTTATACACATAATGACACACATAGTGCCCCCTACACATTTGCTGCACATTATTAGTGCCCATATACACATATTGGCACACATACAGTAGTACCCTGTTACACATATGCCGCACATTATTAATGCTCTTATACACATAATGACACACATAGTGCCCCTTACACATATGTTGCACATTATTAATGCATTTTTACATGACACACATAATGTTCCTTACACATATTCTGAACACTACTGCACAACAAACCCACTCACATGCACACAGCACTCACACTGCCCCTAACACTGTGACCTCTGCCTCTGCTTGGATACAGATGTGTCCTCATAAATCTTGCCTCAATGCTAATGTCAGGCACCTTTTTTTATGAAAATGCATCTTATTTGCATTGCTATGTGGCTAGGATGCACAATCAGCTTCTTCTGATTAAAATGATATTCAGCATGCCTATATACTGTGTGAGACTGTGGCTGTATCTGCATATGAAATGCTACACACAGAATATAGGCATGCCGCATATCATTTTAATCAGCAGAAGCTACTGATGCCCCTAGGCATATCAAATGCCCTAGGCAATTGCCTAGTTTGCCTATACCTATGGCCGGCTCTGGTGGGTTCCCAGTGAGCCGAAGCTGACAAGGAGGCCAGTGAAGTATATAGTAAACTGATTTTATAAGGCACAGAGGCAATGAGCTTAAGCAAGGAAAGGAGCGTGTTCAATCTATTGTCAGTAGACGGTGGGACAGATAGGGATTGAATATAGTGACGTGCTTGAAGAAACATATAGAAGTGTTGTGCAGGAATGGAATAGCGAGACTGGAGATCAGCAAATGAATATAGGCGGCCACCAGGGTCAAATACCTTCGCTATCGAGGCTAAACCTTTATCCTTCCATTGAAGAAAACCTACATTAGATAGTGAGGGGGGAAAAGCCGGATTTCCCCATAATGCCACATACGGGGAATAGCTGGAATTACCATGAAATTTCCTATTTATATTAATCCAAGTCCGATAAGTATCTATGAATAAAGGATTGTCTTTAATAAATGGAGAAATATCCGCCAATCTGGAATGTAACAGTGCATTAGGGGAGTAGGGGGCAAATAGAGCAGGTCCAGTTGATTATCTGTGTAAGAGTCAGTCTCGAGCAACCAGTCACTGATATATCGAAAAAATATTGCATCTGAATATAGGGCCAGATCAGGAAAGCCGAGACCTCCCTCCTTGCGGGGTAATCTTAATTTAGCGAACGCAATTCTTGGACGTTTCCCTTGCCATAGAAATCGTGAAAAGAGGGTATTCAAGTTTTTGATATCCTTAGCGAGCAGTCTAAACGGGAGCATTTGCATGACATAGAAGATTTTAGGAAACAGTATACTCTTTATAGCTGCTATTCTGCCTAAGAGGGAAATAGGCAGAGATAGCCAATTGTCTAGGTATGATTTTAGTCTGGCGATGATGGGGGTAAAGTTAAGGGCATAAATGTCCGATAATGAAGACGATATATGAATACCTAAGTATTTAATAGAAAACTGGGCAATATAAGGGGGTGAGCCGCTAATGGGGAGGATCGCTGATTTGTCCAAATTGACTTTGTAACCAGAGGCAGCACCAAAAGAGGAGATGAGGCTTAGGACAGCTGGAAGCGAGGATGCCGGGTTGGAAAGAAAAAGTACCATATCGTCTGCATATAGGGAAACTTTGAGTAATTTGGAACGAATGGCAATACCTTCAATTGTAGCAGAAAGCCGTATAGCTATCGCCAGGGGTTCTATGGCGATGGCAAAAAGAAGGGGGGATAGTGGGCAGCCTTGGCGTGTCCCACGTGAAATGTCGAAAGCAGACGATATGGAACCGTTACAGGAAATTTGTGAGGAGGAGGAATGGTATAGTGTTTGTAATATAGAAATAAAAGCTGAGGGGAAACCAAACCGGCGTAAAGCATTGAAAAGGTATTTCCAACTTTCTAAGTCAAACGCTTTTTCCGCGTCAAAAGAAATTATCAGACTAGGAGGGGTGGAAGGGTTAACGTGTTGAATAGCTGCCAAAATTTTTCGAACATTAACTACAGAATGTCTACCTAAAATGAAACCAGTCTGATCAGGGTGAATAATTTGGGGTAAATATAATTTCAATCTGTCAGCCAGAATTTTTGTAAATATTTTATAATCAAAGTTTAATAAAGAAATAGGTCTATAGGATCCAGGTAGAGATAAATCCTTGCCCTGCTTGGGAAGAAACTTAATGATCGCTGAATTAAAGTAGAGTGGAACCGATTTGGAAGCAATGATACCATTATTAAAGGCAACCAAGCTTTCCCCACATCTAGGCAACAGGATTTTGTAAAATTCCGCTGATAGACCATCTGGGCCTGGGGCTTTCAAGGGTATTGATTGCTGAATAACCTTAGTGACTTCCTCTATGGAGACCGGAGCTCCCAGTAGATGAGAGCATTCATCCGGAAATTGGGGAAGGGGTGGAAACGTCCAAGAAGTGAGGGGAACCTCGCCAGTGGAAGGGGGATCAATATCTTGAGGATCAGAGTATATGGATTCATAAAAATCTTTCATAGCATCAGTGATCTGGTCGCTCGAGCTTGCCACAGAACCGTCTTCTCGACGTAACGGGTGGACCACCATAGGTGGTTGTGAGCCTTTTAGGAGATTGGAAAGGAGACGGCCTGTCTTGTTTCCAAATCTATGAAATTTATAATTAGTGGAAAAAAGGGAGCGATCGCTTTTGATTTTAAAATATTCGTCAAAATGAATTTTTGCAGTGCAGTACACCGACTTATTGGAAGGGGTAGGGGCCGCCTTAAAGGACTGGTAGGATTCCGTCAATTTACACTGTAAATCAAGATACATGGCGGTTAAGCGTTTATTCTCAGCCGCCAAGTAGGAGATTATGACACCGCGGAGGACCGCTTTGCCCGTCTGCCAAAACAAAAGTGGGTCAGAAGCTTCGCAATCAGTATTAGCATGTTTAAAGTCCATCCAAGCGGACTCTAATTTTTGCCGAAAAGAAATGGACTGGGACAAATAGTTAGGGAATCTCCATAATCTATAAGGGCCCTTATCTACTGTAGTTTGAAGCTACAACCATACTAACGCATGGTCAGATAACCCTATAGGTTCAATGACAACGTCCTGCACTTTGGGGAATAAGGAGGAAGATAATAAAATAAAATCTATGCGGGAGAGTGTCTGGTGAGCAGCAGAAAGGCAGGTGAATTCTTTTTCTATTGGGTTCATAGCACGCCAAGCATCAATCAAACTGAGTTGCTTGGAAAGCGCTGGTATACCCAATTTAGGGAGCGAGATGGGAGTCTTTGAGGTGGAGGATCTGTCAAGAATCGGGGAGGAGATAAGATTAAAATCCCCTAATAAAATCAGAGATTTTGAACTATGTGGTAATAACTTGGCCAGTAAGGTATTGAAAAAGGATCGTTTATAAACATTTGGGGCATAGATCGTGCAGAGGGTATATGGGGAATCGTTGATTTTAATATCAGCTATCAGGTACCGCCCTTCTGGATCAATAATTGAATTAGAAATAGAGACGGACAAGGATTTTTTGGCAAATATAGCTATGCCTCGGGATTTAGAGTTATAAGGTGCAGCAGCTAACAATTTCCAACCTAGTGTTTGCAATTTCAGGGATTCAGTGTGAGTCAAATGTGTTTCTTGGATACATATGATATCTACCTTCAGTTTGGAAATGTAGGTAAGAATCTTGCGTCTTTTAGCCGGGGAGTTAATTCCCCCGACATTCCATGTGCCTAAGCGTACAGACATTTAAGTGATAGGTGAGTAATGCAGGAACCGGTTACGAACATCCCCGCTGAACCTGTCAAATGAACAAAAAATGGGAGAGGGGATGGTAGAGGAGACAAAAGGGAAGAGACAGACACAGACATGGGAAAACATGCAATGAGCACAAACATAAATCTGCAACGTCAAAACCAGTGCCATTGAAATCATGGCAAATGTTTGATGAGTCTAACAGTAAAACACAACGGGCGAGATAAGCCTCTAAGAACAGAATCAATGTGAAAAATTATTAACTAGGCCTCAAACTCAGACAGAAAATATATAATCAGTAGTATACTTGTAATACCAGAGAATAAGGCATACTAACATAACAATTCGTAGTGACCTTTTAACGAAGGGATGCATTTTTCAGTGGAACAAACAATTTAATAGAACAAAACAGAGTCCATACGAACAGAGAGAAGGTCAGCGAGTAACCGGAGGGGCATCTGCAATATCGCCTTGAGGTGCAGAACGGTTCTCTTCTGCCAAGAAAGCCTCAGCATCAGCGGGAGTGTTGAAGTCTTTGTAAGAAGAACCATCAAACAGTCTGAGCTTGGCTGGGTTGATCAGGGCAAATTTACGTTGGTCTGCCACTAAGCGGGAGCATACTGGAGAAAAGGCCTTACGGGCTCGAGACAATTCCACTGAGAAATCTTGAAAAGGGTATAACTTCGACGACTCCCATGGAATAAATTTCTTGTTGCGGGATGCTGACCAGATCAACTGCTTATGTAAGTAATTAAGACATCGAAACAGGACAACTCGAGGACGGGTAGACGTAGCAGCAGAATGTTGACCCACTCTGTGAACTCGTTCAATGATGAGATCGCGACATTCAGATTCGATTTCTAAAAGGGTCGGGAGAGTGTTACGAACAAAATGAGCTAGAGCCGGGCCCTTGACTGCTTCCGGGAGCCCCACTAGTCGAATATTATTTCTCCTAGACCGATTTTCAAGGTCATCTACCTTGTTCCAAAGATAATAGGTGTCCTTTTCCAATTTGGGAACCACTTGCGTGAGATGGGAGACATCTTGAAACAGGGTACCGACCCTATGTTCCGTTTCAGCAACCCGGTGGGTGAGGTGTTGGAGTTAGGAAGTTATATCCGAAACTGCTTGTGAGAGTAGTGGTCCCATGGTCGCCTTAATAGCATCCACCACGTCATTATATGTAACATAAGAGTCCTGAGGGGCTACCGATTTTTTTGCGGCAGGAGATAAGGCAGCAATAGCAGAATCTGAAGACATGTTGGGGTCCGCCCTCCTCTTTTCCTGGCGTGGTTGAAGAGGTTGTGCTGAGGCAGGAGGCGTAAGGTATTTTTCCATATAAGCGGCAGCTAGGGTAATATTATATTCAGATAAGACCCTGACAGGCAGTAACAGTGACAAATGGAAATGTCTCTACTGAAGTAAGTAAGATGAGGCCGGTGAGAGAGGCTATCAGCTCATTGCGTAGATAAAATCACATTGCAGAGTACTTGAGTAGATATTCCTGTGAGAGGGCCTTCAGAAGTACATGTAGGTATACGAACAATGCAAAAGGACACAATAACAGCCTGACCAGCAGCGCTGCTAAGGTCTTTATCTAGAGCAGAAAGCTTCTGAGGCCAAGTGTGGGTAATGCAGAAAATATGGTAATGCAAATCACAGGAACCAGGGGGGGTTAATGTGAAAGGTGACAAGCTTCACATGTAGCTGCAGACCGGGAGTTTTAGGGAATAGCAAAGGGTGCACCCAGGTATTATACTGAGGGATAACTTATGACCTCCAGCAATATGTTGAAATAAGCCCCAATAATGTAGGTAGCAAAACAAGAGGTTAGGGAGAGGCTCCAGCAGGAATAAATAATAAAATATAGGTAACAGTCCAGCAAAAGTGTTCCCAGATTAGGCTGTATTGCAAAGTGCTGGGGAGAAAATGGCCGCCGCAGCTGTGCACAGCCTAAGTGCAGCAGAGCTTGTTTTTGTTTCTCACCTCCTGTGTTGTGCCAGCAGGGTGATGTAAAGCTGCTGGCTATGGAGGTCGTCAGGCCAGGAGAGAGGGGAGGCAGAGTATAAGTGAAGGTCTAACCGGAGCTGGCGTCCGCGGCTCCGTTCTCACGCGATTCTCGTCGTGGAGCTCAGCCGGCGGGCCGGAGCGGGTACTTGTGTCCCCGGCTTTTCCGGCGGGGAAGGCCGCAATCCGGAGAGACCCTTAATAGCGTCTCCCGGCGTCGCCGCTCGCCCCGCACTGAATCACGGCGGTAGCAGGTGATGAGGACGGCTGGTAGAGGGTGCTTTCAGAGGGGAAAAAAGGGGAAAAGTGGCTATAAGGAGGGTAGCTGTTCAGGAGCTCACTGGAAGCACAGCTATTCCCTTTCCCAGTCAGGCCACGCCCCTCCTCATGTGTGTTCTTAAAGATAATTATAGGGATGATATTTAGAATCAGAATACGTAAATGTTGGTTCAATGTACACACATATATCACTTACAACTTTTGGAGCGACACAAAAACCCCACCTTTATTTCCACATATTGGGGGAAATGTAATAGGGTGTGAAAATCAGAAAGTGAGAGATTTTGGTAAAATTCTCCTGTTTTTTTAAAGTGGCAATCATTTACATGGCAAACCAGGTTGATTTTGCCATTTAAATGATAGCCACTTTAAAAAAAAACAGGAGAATTTTACCAAAATCTCTCACTTTCTGATTTTCACACCCTATTACATTTCCCCCATAATCTTTATTGGAAAAAAGGAATACAGACGCAGACATAGGGGGTCATTCCGAGTTGATCGCTCACTTGCTACTTTTTGCAGCCATGCGAACGCATAGTCGCCTCCCACTGGGGAGTGTATATTTACTGAGCAAGGGTGTGATCGCTTTTGCAGCCGAGCTCTGCAAAAACAATTTGTGCATTTTCTGAGTAGCTCTGAACTTACTCAGCCCTTGCGATCACTTCAGCCTGTCCGGTACCGGAATTGACGTCAGACACCCGCCCTGCAAATGCCTGCGTTTTTCAAAACACTCCCTGAAAACGGTCAGTTGACACCCACAAACGCCTTCTTCCTGTCAATATCCTTGCATTCGGCTGTGCGAACGGATTCATCGTAGAATCCATCGCTGTGCAACGATCCGCTTTGCACTCATACGACGAGCCTGCACATTGCATTGTGGTCACCCACAAGAGCGATGCCAATTAACCTTGCGGTCTACCGCAGACCGCAAAGTTCCCATCATTGACTAGAATGGAGGAGCGCTCCCCTCCATTCTAGGCAGTGCGCTCGTCCTGATTGACAGGGCAGGAGTGCACAGCCAATCAGGAGAGCTCCATGACGTGGCGCTCCCTGATTGGCTACAGGGACCTTCAGTGACAGAAGTCACGAGGGGTCCCGACATTCAGGAAAAGGGGTTCCATGTGTAAACATGGAACCCCTTTAGTCGCATGGATCAGGTTTCCATGTTTTTATTTTAATCAAGTTCGTGGATTACGTCAGAAAAGAAAAAGGGCCGATCTACACAGGATTGTTTGTGAGTATAATTTTATTTTTCAGGTACCCCATGGATTCTACTTGAGAAGAGGACCGAGGGGCTCCGTGTCAACATAGGTAAGTATGTGTGTATGTAGGTGTGCATGCAGTGGTGGATCCAGTGGGGGGGCACTCGGGCCCGTGCCCCCCCTGTCATTTGTGGCCTCCCTCCCAGTCCCCCCCCCCCCGGCGCCGGCGCCGCACAGGCAGATGATGGGCGCCCGCTGAGATTTTGTTACCAGCGGGCGCCCGTCTCCCTGCACAGCGGCAGCCGGAGGCAGGAGCTCAGTACTGAGCTCCGGCGCTGTCACTGTGCAGCGTGCGCTATGGGAGAGACATCAGTCATGACGTCTCTCTCATAGTGCTGAGGAGCGGACGCCAAGAGGAGGACTGCAGCGGTCTGGAAGCGGGAACGGGGCTCGGTAAGTATGATGTTTTTTTCTTCCTTAATGCAGCGGGGGTATCTACTAGGGGCAAACTACGTGGGGACATTACTACTGGGGGGCATCAACAAGGGGCATTACTACTGGGGGGCATTACTACTGGGGGCAAACTACTGGGGGCATTATTACTGGGGGGCATCTACTTGGGGCATTACTACTGGGGGGTCATCTATTGGGGGCATTACTACTGGGGGCAGCTACTGGGGGACATTTTTACTGGGGGCCATCTACTGGGGGGCATCTACTGGGGGCATTAGTTCTGGGGGGTCATCTATTAGGGGGCAAACTCCTAGGGGGCATTACTACTGGGGGCAAACTACTGGAGGACATTATTACTGGGGGGCATCTACTTGGGGCAAACTACTGGGGGACATTATTAGGGGGGGGGCATCTACTGGGGGCAAACTACTGGTGGACATTATTACTGGGGGTCAACTACAAAGGGGCTAACTACTGGGGGCATACTACAGAAGGGCATTACTACTGGCGGCATAACTACAGGGGCATTACTACTTGGGGGCTAAACTACAGGGGCCAAACTACTGGGGGATAACTACAGGGGCCAAACTACTGGGAGATAACTACAGGGGCCAAACTACAGGGGCATTACTACTGGCGGCTTAACTACAGGGGCATTACTACTTGGGGGCTAAACTACAGGGGCCAAACTACTGGAAGATAACTACAGGGGCCAAATTACTGGGGGATAACTACAGGGGCCAAACTACTGGGGGCATTACTACTGGGGGCTAAACTACAAGGGGGGGATAACTACAGGGGCTAAACTACAATAGGGAAAACTACAGGGGGGCATTACTACTGGTGGCTAAACTACAAGCAGGCAAACTACTGGGGGCATTACCACTGGGAGGCTAAACTAAAGGGGGGGTAAACTACTGTGGTCATAACTGCAGGGGCATTACCACTGTGGGCATAACTACTAGGGCGCTAAATAACTGGGGGCATTACTACAGGCAACATTACTACTGGGGGCATTGCATAAGGGGCACCACTACTATGGGGTCTATATAAGGGGCACTACCAGTACAGTGGACATTGCATAATGAACGCTACAACTGTGGGCATTGTATAAGAAGCGCCACCTCACATGCACCAAAGCTGCACGCAAATGAACTTGCCCCTTCCATGGTGCCCCCCCTATCATTTTCTTCTGGATCCGCCCCTGTGTGCATGTATGTAATAAAGTTGTACTTGCACGGTGTGTGCGTTGTGTTTTTTTGGGGGTATTTTTTTTGTAGTAGAACTACAGGTACCAGCGGGCCCGTTATTTCCCCACATGCTGGTACTTGTGGTTCTCCAAGTAACAGCTTGCGGGGAGGCTTGCTGGGACTTGTAGTTCTACCACAAAAAACAATATTCTATTTTTTACACAAAGGCTATCAGCCTCCCATCCACCGCCCACAGATGGGGGGGATAGCCTCGGGCTTCACCCCTGACCCGTGGGTGGCTGGAGGGAGGGACCCCTTAATTGAAGGGGTTTCCACTCCTCCAGTGAACCCCGCCCAGGGGTGACTAGTTGAGGGGGTAAAGCCACGGCCGCAGGGACCTATATAAAAGTGTCCCCCGGCTGTGGCATTATCTCTCTGGCTAGTGGAGCCCGGTGCTGGTTTTAAAAATACGGGAGACCCCTACATCTTTTGTCCCCCGTATTTTTGGAACCAGGACCGGACGCAGAGCCCGGTGCTGGTTGTTTAAATATGAGGAAACCCTACACCATTTTTCCCCGGTATTTTTACAACCAGGACTGGATCAAAGAGCTCGAGGCTGGTTATGCTTAGGAGGGGGGACCCCACGCAATTTTTTTTTTTTTCATTTAACTATGTGTGTTGTGGACAAGCTTACCGGAGCCTCAGTCTCAAGAGGTTTTGGCGGCTGGTGGCTTCCTCTTCTCCGGCGGCATCCAGCGGCTTCTCCATCCAGGGGGTCAGATGAATTACTGCTTCCGGCGCAGCAGCAGTGTTAACTCCATTAAAAATATTAATCGCCGTTATTGTCTTATGGAGTTAACGCGTTAATAATGTGCTAACTTGCCCAGCACTAATATATACAGCAGGCTTTCCCAACCACGGTCCTCAAGGCACACCAACAGTGCAGGTTTTAGTGATATCCAGGCTGCAGCACAGATGGTTAAATCAAAATAACTGAGCTACTAATTAAGTCACCTGTGCTGAAGCCTGGATATCACTAAAACATGCACTGTTAGTGTGCCTTGAGGACCGTGGTTGGGAAAGCCTGATATACAGGTTGAGTCTCCCTTATCCAAAATGCTTGGGACCAGAGGAATTTGGGATATGGGATTTTTCCGTATTTTGGAATAATTGCATACCATAATGAGATATCATGGTGATGGGACCTAAATCTAAGCACAGAATGCATTTATGTTACATATACACCTTATACACACAGCCTGAAGGTCATTTTAGCCAATATTTTTTAGAACTTTGTGCATTAAACAAAGTGTGTGTACATTCACACAATTCATTTATGCTTCATATACACCTTATACACACAGCCTGAAGGTCATTTAATACAATATTTTTAATAACTTTGAGTATTAAACAGTTTGTGTACATTGAGCCATCAAAAAACAAAAGTTTCACTATCTCAGTCTCACTCAAAAAAGTCTGTATTTCGGAATATTCCGTATTTCGGAATATTTGGATATGGGATACTCAACCTGTATATATATATATATATATATATATATATATAGAGAGAGAGAGAGAGAGAGGTTAAAAAAAGTACACTTTACATGAATGTGCATAATATCATGTAGAATTTATAGGGTGGGACTATGCAGTAGAAGTATAAGGATTAATATAAAAGACTAAAAAAAAAACATGTGTGCACCTGCATAAAACATAAAAAAGAGGGGAATTTTTTTGTAAAAACATGTAGCACCAAAAAAATTAAACACAGAGTGCAGGTGGATTATAAACTGTAAAATATGTTTAAAAAATATAAAAAATCTATGCACTTGATGGAGAAAAAAAACACTAAATACACATAATAAATTCATGTCGTCCTTTTTTCATGTCGATCTTGTTCAAGTCGACCTAATGGCAGTGTCGACCTATTTCTAGTGTCATCCTAGCCACTGTCGACCAATGGATGTCGACTTAATGGGTGTTGACCTAATTGGTGTCCACCCTGAGTCCCATACCCGTTCTTTACTTAGGCCCATCAGGAGGTGAATGGAATGCTTTAGGTCTGGTTTGGGTTTGTATACTATTGTTTCCAGGGCTGGGAGGTCTCTTGCTTCTTGAGACATCCCCACCCTCCCCCTCTTTTCCTGGTTTGGTTAAATTTAGCTTTCGTGTTACAGAAATTATCCGTCGCAGCGGCTGTCTTGTTTTAGGTCTTGAGGTGCTCTCCCCACCAATACATGGGTTAGGCTGATTCTATCCAACTGGGTCAGTCCACACTGAATGTGGAGAGGACGAGGGGTGGTATCGCATAACTAGCTGCCTCCCCAACTCACAGGCGTAGTCAGGGGCTTAGCCAGAACTTTGTGCGCCCCAAAGCAACATTTTGAAGGGGCCCCTGTCCCAGTGTCCACCTCTCTGCAGCAGTTGTTAATTTTATGCCCAATAATAATTCCCTAATATATTTTATAGACCATAGTGGTGCCCTACTTAACTTCATGTTATGACCCTTGTAGGGCTGCCAGTACACATTATGCATCTCAGTACCCCCCAATATATACACTGCTCAAAAAAAATAAAGGGAACACTTAAACAACACAATGTAACTCCAAGTCAATCACACTTCTGTAAAATCAAACTGTCCACTTAGGAAGCAACACTGATTGACAATCAATTTCACATGCTGTTGTGCAAATGGAATAGACAACAGGTGGAAATTATAGGCAATTAGCAAGACACCCCCAATAAAGGAGTTGTTCTGCAGGTGGTGACCACAGATCACTTCTCAGCTCCTATGCTTTCTGGCTGATGTTTTGGTCACTTTTGAAAGCTGGCGGTGCTTTCACTCTAGTGGTAGCATGAGACGGAGTCTACAACCCACACAAGTGGCTCAGGTAGTGCAGCTCATCCAGAATGGCACATCAATGCGAGCTGTGGCAAGAAGGTTTGCTGTGTCTGTCAGCGTAGTGTCCAGAGCATGGAGGCGCTACCAGGAGACAGGCCAGTACATCAGGAGACGTGGTGGAGGCCGTAGGACGGCAACAACCCAGCAGCAGGACCGCTACCTCTGCCTTTGTGCAAGGAGGAACAGGAGGAGCACTGCCAGAGCCCTGCAAAATGACCTCCAGCAAGCCACAAATGTGCATGTGTCTACTCAAACGATCAGAAACAGACTCCATGAGGGTGGTATGAGGGCCCGACGTCCACAGGTGGGGGTTGTGCTTACAGCCCAACACCGTGCAGGACGTTTGGCATTTGCCAGAGAACACCAAGATTGGCAAATTCGCCACTGGCGCCCTGTGCTCTTCACAGATGAAAGGAGGTTCTCACTGAGCACATGTGACAGACGTGACAGAGTCTGGAGATGCCAAGGAGAACGTTCTGCTGCCTGCAACATCCTCCAGCATGACCGGTTTGGCAGTGGGTCAGTAATGGTGTGGGGTGGCATTTCTTTGGGGGGCCGCACAGCCCTCCATGTGCTTGCCAGAGATAACCTGACCACCATTAGGTACCGAGATGAGATCCTCAGACCCCTTGTGAGACCATATGCTGGTGCGGTTGGCCCTGGGTTCCTACTAATGCAAGACAATGCTAGACCTCATGTGGCTGGAGTGTGTCAGCAGTTCCTGCAAGACGAAGGCATTGATGCTATGGACTGGCTCGCCCATTCCCCAGACCTGAATTCAATTGAGCACATCTGGGACATCATGTCTCGCTCCATCCACCAATGCCACGTTGCACCACAGACTGTCCAGGAGTTGGCGGATGCTTTAGTCCAAGTCTGAGAGGAGAGCCCTCAGGAGATCATCCGCCACCTCCTCAGGAACATGCCGAAGCGTTGTAGGGAGGTCATACAGGCACGTGGAGGCCACACACACTACTGAGCCTCATTTTGACTTGTTTTAAGGACATTACATCAAAGTTGGATCAGCCTCTAGTGTGTTTTTCCACTTTAATTTTGAGGGTGACTCCAAATCCAGACCTCCATGGGTCAATAAATTTGATTTCCATTGATAATTTTTGTGTGATTTTGTTGTCAGCACATTCAACTATGTAAAGAACAAAGTATTTAATAAGAATATTTCATTCATTCAGATCTAGGATGTGTTATTTTAGTGTTCCCTTTATTTTTTTGAGCAGTGTTTTATGACATAGCGTATTTTCAGTTCAAATTATGCTACACTATAGTTCCCTCCAGTAGAGTTTATACCACTTTACAAGTCACGGGCATTACAGGGCCATGGGTCATAATAGCTAGATAAATCATAGGCAAAAGTTTGTAAGGGCCCTTATGTATCTTTCAATGGTGAAAAATGTATATTCCCTGCAGCTATAGTAACTAAGCCCTTGCACAGTATATAACACATGTAACTGTGACAGGGAAGGTGGGCCCTCTCATCTCTGGGCCGGTACCCTGCACCTATGGTAGCTACGCCCTTGGGCGTAGTGATGGATGTGAACACTTCCATGCTCACTGGTTACATCACCAAACAAAGTTCCCAGGTAGGGAAGGTTCTCTGCACTGCCATAAGCAGAGAAGCAGAGCCAGCACTCAGCACTGCCTTTATCAGAGGAGGGAGAGGGGGGATTGAGGGGAGGGGTAGCTCTCGGCACTGCCATTATCAGAGGGAGAGGGGGGATTGAGAGGAGGGGGCAGCACTCAGCTTACCTTGCCAGGCGCTCGGACACCCAGCTACATTCCTGCACCATGCACAACAGAGGAGCAGAGTCTTCTCAATGGGCCTGGCCGTGACCCTGACTCTCCTCCTCCCTCTGTGTCATCACTGAATTGACTGACATATCTCTAGACCAATAGGAAGGCGTCTGCGGCCAGATCAGGTGCGCTGTGATCTGGAGGCGGAGCTAATGCTGCCTAAGTGGAGCTGAGTTTCGTTCGCGGCAGCCATGCTCAGCCCCAATGAAAGTGTAATTGGTGGCCATTGAGGGCACAATGAGACCGGCCCAGCGCGGATTGGCCCATCGAAACAATCCACTCCTGGCCCCCATCCAGGATATGAATTGAGTGATGGGCTGGAAGCTGGCACCCATCTCAGCCTTGATTTGGGTGATGGGCTGCCATATATATTTATTTCATGATATAGGTTGGCAGCTGTTCCCCAATCTCATTAAGCCTGGAGAAGTGATAAAGAAGTGATAAGAGGAAGGTGATAATGCACCAGGTAATCACTACAGGTTTGAAAAATGACAGTTCGGAGCGGATTGGCCGGTGTTTTATCACAAATAACTTCTTTATCACTTCTCCAGGCTTAATACATCTGCCCCACTGCATGTAGGGATATTCTTTTTTAACCACCTTACATTTTCCCTTATAAATAAATAAATAAATAAATAAACAATGCTGGGCCCCTTTTCCCACCAGTAAATCTCTATGGAGTCTATTCATGAAGCAGTGATAAGAGTGGAGAAGCGAGCCTGTGGAGAAGTTGCCCATGGCAACCAATCAGCTGCTCCGTACAATTGTAGAGTATGCAAATTCTAAATGTTACTTCAATGCTGATTGGTTGCCATGGGCATCTTCTCCAATGCCTCATTTCTCCATACTTTTCCCTGCTTCATGAATGTCTATGTCTTTATTTTAGCTAACTTTTAGGGGTCTATTCATAAAGCAGTGAAAAGAGTGGAGAAGTGAGCCAGTATAGAACTTGCTCATGGTAACCAATCAGCTGCTACGTATAATTGTATAGAATTCACTTGATAGATGTTACCTCAAACCTGATTGGTTGCCATGGGGAACTTCTCCAATGGCTCACTTCTCTACTCTTTCCACTGCTCCATGAATAGACCCCTTAGTGTTAACCTGTGTATAATTGCATGCTGGCACCAGCTCATAGAGCGTTTGGGGAATATATATCAAACTTTGGAGAGAGATAAAGTTGAGAGAAATAAATTACCAATCAATCAGCTTGTTGCTGCTACTTTACAGGCTGTGTTTGAAAAATGACAGAAGCTGAGTGGTTGCTGCTTTGAGCCAGATGTACTAAGCCTAGAAAACTGATACATTTCACGGTGATAAAGTACCAGCCAACCAGCTGCTAACGAGATGCAGTTGATTTGCCAGCGGTCGGGATCCCAAGGCAACCAATCAGCACTGAAGTAACATCTATAATTTGCACACTATAACCTGATACAGAGCTGCTGATTGGTTTACGGGGCAACTTCTCCACTGGCTCACTTCTCCGCTCTTATCACTGCTTAGTAAATGTACCCCTAAATTACATCTCCCCATAATCTCTCTCTACGTTATCTCTCTCCAAGGTGTGATGCATATCTCCCCCTTTGTGAGCTGCAGGACTGTAAGATGAAGGGCCATATGCGAGGGCAATTAGACATTCCAGTTTGCCTGCCACTTCCTAGTGCAAAATGATGCCTCTTACAAAATGCAAACATTTAAAGTGCACTCATAACTTATCCATAGGGGTTGGGGCTGTGTTACCGGCGGCCGGGATCACTTCGGTCAGCATCCCGAAGCCAAGATCCCAGCTGCAGAATGCCAGTGGGGGGGGGGGAGCAAGTGCAACAAAGACCCTTGCTAGCTCGCTGCGCTCAACGCGCAGCGGGCTCGGTGGCGACCAGGGCTTGCCACAGGTTCTATTCTCACTCTATGGGTTTTCGTGGACATCCACGAGTGGGAATGGTCTCTTCTAGTCGGCATGCCGACTGTTGGTATTTTTTGAGGGTTCAGGATGCAGGGGGAGCTATTGTGTCTGTCGGTCACATGACCACATCCCATCCATAGAGGAAGTTGCAAGTTGTGCACAGAGCAGAAGTCTAGCCTGCCCATTCACTGGGAATCAAGTAACTCATGATTTGTCAGGCGGTACCTAACATTCACTTATATAGTGGCAACATAATGTGGCGCCATTTTCCCAGTCATTTATGTCCCCAGCACCGGCCACCACTGGATTCCAGAGCTGTACATTTAATTAAATGGGTGTGGCAGTGGCGGATTTTACCTATGGGCTGCAGGACTGCAGCCCCTCCGCCACCTCAGCTGATGTCCGTGAGCCAGATACAGTCCGTGACTGCACTGGTTTCATGGTGTACTACCTGTCAGTCACAGACACTACAGACAGTCCCATTGGGAGGTATTTCCTCCCTCTAGGACTGCCAGACTGGGCTGCAATTAGCGAAGTGCTGGCTTTCTGTAGGAAACCACTCTCTACCTTGTGGACATCCGTAGCCGGTTTCTATGGGCTGCAGCCGATGCAGTCCATAAAAGCCAGAAGTTTGCTCATGGGCAGTACCGTCGCCACTACTGCGCATGCACCGTTCCCAGCGTCTGACAACTACATTGTACAGGTGTCGGAACAAGGCGTCAGGGACCCATCAGCACGGCCACCATCAGACCCCCTCCTCCACCAACGTAGTAGCCCCTGCTGGGGGCGCAGTGTTGACAGAGAGAACAGACGAGTGCAGGGCAATGCTTGTGAGTGCTGCCTCTTTTTCTGTCTTACAACTGTAGATCTTCTGTTGTCACACAGCGGCCTATCAGAGATCTGAACCTGATCAAATGATAATTATTCTCATTGTCATAGTTGGATATTGTCCATTATCAAATCTTCATATATGACATCAGTTTTCATTATGTACAGTTGGTGTTTGAGCCAGGGATAAACAATACACCAGGGATCCTCTCTGCACAGCTGGATAGCAAACTGCAGAAATCAACACTCAACAATCACATAATGTTTCACAATTCTCATTTTTAAACTGCTGCCCCTAATACATTGCAATCCTCACATTCCAACTAATGATCTTATGCATGGTTTGTGAACTTGTCCTTTTTTAATAACATCTGATGATTCTTTGTCGCCATGCAATAGTATGATAATGGTGAAATCATTACACGTGTGCAGATAATATACAGAAAAGTGATATTTCTATACATTATCTGCTTTCATATATACTGAGGTTCAATGCAGGTGTCTAATAGCGCTGGTTAGCACACATTTAACACATACCTCCTCTTCCTACATCCCCCACAGCCTGTAAAATGACAGATGCTGATTGGTTGGTACTTTATCTCTCTCTACCTGATCTCTCTATAAGCTTTGAAAAATCTGCCCTTACTCAGTTTTCACATAACATTGGGGGTCATTCCGAGTTGATCACTAGCTGCATTCGTTCACTGTGCAGCGATCTGGCAAAAAAACAGCACTTCTGCGTATGCGGCGCAATGCACACGCGCGACGTACTATTACAACGAACAATGTCGTCTCACACAGGGTCTAGTGAAGCTTTTCAGTCGCACTGCTGGCCGCAGAGTGATTGACAGGAAATGGGCGTTTCTGGGTGTCAACTGATCGTTTTCAGGGAGTGTTCGAAAAAACGCAGGCGTGCCAGGAAAAATGCAGGCGTGGCTGGGCGAACGCAGGGCGTGTTCGTGGCGTCAAAACAGGAACTGAACAGTCTGAATCATCACAAGCGTTGAGTAGGTTTTGAGTTACTCTAAAACTGCACAAAAAAACTTTGCCGCCGCTCTGCGATCCTTTTGTTCGCACTTCTGCTAAGCTAAAATACACTCCCAGTGGGAGGCGGCATAGCGTTTGCACGGCTGCTAAAAACAGCTAGCGAGCGATCAACTCGGAATGACCACCATTGATTCCAGCCTACTGGTTAGCAGGGGGCGCAGCAAACTATGTGGCTGTTTGGGAGAGTATGCATTTTAATACACAAATACTGTAAGTAAATGGGCCTTCAAACAGCAGTGTCAGCAGATTAATTCGGAAAAGACAGACCAGCGACAAACAGATGGTGGCTGCCTCATGACCTCAGCGGGTACATTTCTGACTGACAGTTATAACAAGGGTAAGACTGCCACCCTAAACAAGTGGTACCACTAGGTCTGTCGCTAAGGTGCCTAGTAGGAAAGTGACCATTGGCGACATCCTGTGGCGCATCTAGAGAGGAGGAGGCCCATGTACAGACTCCATCTGGGCCCCTTCCTCTGTAGCCAGCAGCGCTGTAGACACTGGGCACTAGGGTCACTAGGGGTCCCTAGCACTGTCCCAGAGTCTAGTGCACATGCGCAGTTCTCTGGGAAAATGGTGCGGTGGCCATTTTCCCAGTGATTTCCTTACTGAGCATGCGCAAAACACAGGAAAAATGGCCGCCGCACCATTTTCCTGGTGATTTCTGAAGCGCTGCTGCTCCTGATACGGGACTCCGGAGGGTAAGTATTGAAAAAATTGGTGCAGGGTGTGCGGTGTGTGCCTGCCTGGACCCTGGGAGCCAGTGTGCCCTGCACACAGCACCCATTATAAATACACCTGTGGTGACCTCTATGATATCATCTGCATATAAAGCCCCGATACAAAAAAGATTGGGTGGAATAAACAATTTCTGCATAATTTTCACGTAACAAATAGCCTCTAAAGCCCCAACCCCAAGAACTTCTCCACACTCTGTGATGTCAATGTGATGTGTCTTGTGTGTAATGCTACATCAGTATAGCATTGCTGAACATGCTCCCACATGGTAGCTAGTAATCAGTAGTAGGGTTGGATTTGGCATGATGAAAGTGGCCCTGTGCCTAGAGGTGGTAAAGCCAGCTCCCTCTTTGGTCAATACATTTTTTGTCACTTCATTTACTAATATTGTAACAAAGGAAATAGTACATTACATATCTTCTAGGTAGAGTTAAAAAAGTGCCAGTTGTAGTAACTGCATAGTCGGCGAGACTGCAATAAGAAACAGGCATCAATTTCATCTTATTCTAAGCTATGACTGAATAGAGGAAGGAGAGCAGAGCAAAGTGTCAATCATAAATCCACCTCTCAAGCTTTTAAGGTAAATTGCACTTGCACCCCACTCCCCCGGCAGATTAATGGGATGCAAGCACACTTTAATTGTAGGGTAGCACTAGCCACTTTCAACGATATATGTGGTACACATGAGTCATTATATTATGTATAAATATACGAAGTCTAATCTATGTGTTCCAAAATTCCTGATGAAGGAGGATATCCTGAAACGCGTAAGTAAAGAGATTGAGACTTGCCTTATCACCATTACTTGGACAGCATTGATATACTAATTCCTCAATTAAGTTACAGTGTAGCATTTGTAAGTGCAACTTGATTTAATTCATTTACTTGAAAGTCAACTTTGTCTATGTTAGTTAATCTCCTGAACTTCAGTTTGCCCAACAGTGTCTACTATTCATTACATTATACACAAAACTCCTATTAGCAATTATTGGTACAGCAGACTCTATTGGTCACAAGTTATACTGCAAGAAATTCCACTTTTTATTTTTTATTTGATTGATTGATTTATGCAGTGACCGCCATTGGGAAACTTTCATCTTCACCTTAACGTGAATGAACTGTACCGTACATGTCACAAAAACTCTAAAATGTGTTTATTGTGTTTTCCAGGCCATTCTCTTACATGTGTGGTCTGTAGATCTGAAGAAGCGTTCACTTGCACGGGA
Organism: Pseudophryne corroboree; assembly: GCF_028390025.1. Taxonomy (NCBI): domain Eukaryota; kingdom Metazoa; phylum Chordata; class Amphibia; order Anura; family Myobatrachidae; genus Pseudophryne; species Pseudophryne corroboree. Next base: position 33,689,144 of record NC_086453.1, read on the forward strand.
GAGGAAAGAGTGTGTCCTAAGGACTATGTGTGTGCATCTACCAGCACCGTCACTATAATGGGTATTGTATGAAAATTCTATGGTTTCATTGCTGCAGTATTATTGTACAATTCGTAGGGTGCGCAGTGTTCTCTTTTGTGTATGTCAGATATTATGTTGCAATTGATCATTGCTACAAAGGATGCTGGGACCCTGCAATGAAGGGGCTCCACTGCTGGTTCCTTTTTAGGGAGAACAATGAAACACTGTACAAATAAAAAGGGTCAACATTCTATTTACCTAAAGCAAATTACATTATGGCTAATATGAATTAAGAGTTTCTAAAGTTTAGTTTTTGCAGTTTGTCAGCGTTTCTGAAGTTTTATTAGTATTCTTGAAAAGAATACAATGAGAATCTTTCAGTCCTGTAGTGATTAATTAAAAATTTCACTTATCTTACTTTTTACAGATATAGCTATTAAAACTTCGTTATTTGTGAGTATCTAATATCTGTGACATGACAGAGAAAATCTGACTTTTCCAGTGAATTTGGCATCCCTAAATTAGGCAAAAACACTAGGGGTGGTCATTCCAAGTTGATCTCTCGCTAGCTGCTTTTAGCAGCCATGCAAACGCTAAGCCGCCGCCCTCTGAGAGTATATCTTAGCTTAGCAGAAGTGCGAACTAAAGGATCGCAGAGTGGCTACAAAAAAAAATTGTGCAGTTTCAGAGTAGCTCCAGACCTACTCAGCGCTTGCGATGACTTCAGACTGTTCAGTTCCAGATTTGACGTCACAAACACGCCCTACGTTCTCCCAGCCACGCCTGCGTTTTTCTTGGCACACCTGCGTTTTTTCGAACACTCCCTGAAAACGGTCAGTTGACACCCAGAAACGCCCACTTCATGTCAATCACTCTGCGGCCAGCAGTGCGACTCAAATGCTTTCTCTAGACCTTATGTAAAAATACATCGGCCGTTGTGAAAGTACATCGCGCGTGCGCACTGCGCCACATACTCATGCGCGGAAGTGACTGATTTTTCCTTAATCGCAGCGCAGCGAACATTTTTAGCTAGCGATCATCTCGGAATGACCCCCTAGATGCAGAGTTTTTTTTTAATTTGTTGAGTAGTGTAATATCCTCCTTCTACCAAGACGTCCCCCTCTCTTCTATTAGAATCACCCTGTGACCGTCACCACAAAATAGGCATTGCAGTTCATGATGGCAGTGGAGGTGGTAAAGAAGTAGTTTAAGAAGAGACTTTTCTTTTAGGTTGTGATGAATGATTAGCTCTACTGCCTGCTATTCTGTTTTTTAGGAAAGAAAATACATATCACAATATATCTTAACAGCTCCTTCTTTTTCTTTCTTTCCAGAGGGGAGAGCAACAAAAACATTTACCAGGTCATGTGAAAGACGTAACACCTGTGGGACTGCCGGGAGTATTGGCTACCAGAGGGGCAAAATCAAAACAGCCATTTCCTGTTGTTACTCAGATTCCTGCTATCCCTCCAACCCTGCGTGTAAGTTCTAGAGAAAACTGTAGATTCTTGGCGGGATGCCAGCTGTCAGTATAACGTGTCAGTATACCCCATTAATCCCCTAACCCTCACCTTTTCCCTAACCCTAATCATAATCCTCACTTGTGGGTGCCTAACCCTAACCCTCCCCAGTGGTGCCTAACCCTCCACGTTTGGTGCCTATCCCTAACCCTCCCTTCCCCGCTGCCTAAACCTAACCCTCCCCGCTTGATGTCTAACCCTAACCTCCCCTTCTAAGTGCATAAACCTAACCCTTACTCCCCAGTCCCTAACCCTCCCCGGTGGTGCCTAACCCTTAGCACTTGGTGCCTAACCCTAACTCTCCCTTCCCCACTGCCTAAACCTAACCCTCCCCCACTTGATGCCTAACCCTAACCTCCACTTCTAAGTGCCTAAACCTAACCCTCCCTCCCCGGTCCCTAACCCTAACCTTCCTGGCCCTGCTCCCTAACCCTAACCCCATTCTCCTGCCTAAACCAAACCCCACCCCCACTCCCGCGGCAGGACGCCAGCACGTCCCGCTGTGAGGACGATCGGGATGCTGGTTGCTGATAATGTGATGCCGGCATTCTGAGCAGCGCCGGTATGTAGATGCCGGCATTGTGTCCTACTTTGGAATCCCAGTGTCGGTATATTGATCTCATCCATCGGGAAGCTAACTGCTTCCTCCTTGGACATACTATAAAGGAACATGCATCTCAGGTCTCAAATGTTATTTCATGTATATCTTTCTTTTATATATGATTCCTTATTATGGATAACAAGAACATGTTATAATACAAATGAATAGTAAAAAGTAGACATCATGTGTGCATCAAAATATAACAAGAGCACCAGTGGCAGCTCCGGAGGTGGTGGCTGCAACGCAGTCCAAATTATAAGTAGTTCAAATCAACTGCCAGTGAGTCAATTTGGGATGACAGTTGGTGGCAGTTGGAGTAACTCCCCTATTTGAAATTTGGACTGCGCTGCAGCCCCGCCTCTGGAGCCGCCACAGATGGGCGGACATGAAAATGGTATAACAATAGTGTTAACTTTGGGCCAGGGTAAGAATAAATATGACCACATTTTTAAAACATTGAATTGAGGAAGGAAGTCTCTGGGAGTTAGATGGGTGGGAAGGGTGATAATGGTATGATAGATCGACAGTCAAAATGTCAACAGTGTCTTGGTTGACACCAAATGGTCAACATTTACAAGGTTAGCGTGGTCAAAAGGTCGACAGGGTCAAAAGGTCAACACGTGAAAAGATCAAAATTCGTTTTTCAGTTTTTTTGTGTCAAATTTTACCTTGCAGCATGTGGAACCCCAATTAGTGTACAGCGTCTCCTCGCATGACTTGCTACACCAGCCATGCTTCGGGCAAGGTTATTATTCCCAATCGTAGTCCATGTGGATGATAAAGCATGACAAATTTGAAAAAAAAAAACCTCTCATGTCAACCATATGATGAGCCGACCATTTGCATGTCGTCAATTTGGTGTCAACCTATTGACTGTCCACCTAGCATTCGGATACAGATAGGGAAGAGAGGGAAGTGGTGTACTAATTACAGTAATTTATATTAATCAGGGTAGAAGGGTGCCACAAATTGTTTGGCATATGGGAAAGGAATCATCAAAAGCCTGGAAAGAATTCTGTATGTTGACAGTCATCCCACCATACATGGCCCAATTGTTGAAATCAAGATGTAGAGAAGGAGGTTAAACAACTAATCTCTGCGCGCAGGCAAAGGACCCACACTTGATTGCTTGAATTTGTGGCCTTGATTGTAAGTTATTAGGTTATTCCCTATATGACCGCTATATGCCAAATTTGTATTTCCAGTTAGCAGATATGGGATCCAATTTTTGGCTACTAAGCACTAGAGATGAGCGCCTGAAATTTTTCGGGTTTTGTGTTTTGGTTTTGGGTTCGGTTCCGCGGCCGTGTTTTGGGTTCGAACGCGTTTTGGCAAAACCTCACCGAATTTTTTTTGTCGGATTCGGGTGTGTTTTGGATTCGGGTGTTTTTTTCAAAAAACACTAAAAAACAGCTTAAATCATAGAATTTGGGGGTCATTTTGATCCCAAAGTATTATTAACCTCAAAAACTATAATTTACACTCATTTTCAGTCTATTCTGAATACCTCACACCTCACAATATTATTTTTAGTCCTAAAATTTGCACCGAGGTTGCTGTGTGAGTAAGATAAGCGACCCTAGTGGCCGACACAAACACCGGGCCCATCTAGGAGTGGCACTGCAGTGTCACGCAGGATGTCCCTTCCAAAAAACCCTCCCCAAACAGCACATGACGCAAAGAAAAAAAGAGGCGCAATGAGGTAGCTGTGTGAGTAAGATTAGCGACCCTAGTGGCCGACACAAACACCGGGCCCATCTAGGAGTGGCACTGCAGTGTCACGCAGGATGGCCCTTCCAAAAAACCCTCCCCAAACAGCACATGATGCAAAGAAAAAAAGAGGCGCAATGAGGTAGCTGTGTGAGTAAGATTAGCGACCCTAGTGGCCGACACAAACACCGGGCCCATCTAGGAGTGGCACTGCAGTGTCACGCAGGATGTCCCTTCCAAAAAACCCTCCCCAAACAGCACATGACGCAAAGAAAAAAAGAGGCGCAATGAGGTAGCTGTGTGAGTAAGATTAGCGACCCTAGTGGCCGACACAAACACCGGGCCCATCTAGGAGTGGCACTGCAGTGTCACGCAGGATGTCCCTTCCAAAAAACCCTCCCCAAACAGCACATGACGCAAAGAAAAAAAGAGGCGCAATGAGGTAGCTGACTGTGTGAGTAAGATTAGCGACCCTAGTGGCCGACACAAACACCGGGCCCATCTAGGAGTGGCACTGCAGTGTCACGCAGGATGTCCCTTCCAAAAAACCCTCCCCAATCAGCACATGATGCAAAGAAAAAAAGAGGCGCAATGAGGTAGCTGTGTGAGTAAGATTAGCGACCCTAGTGGCCGACACAAACACCGGGCCCATCTAGGAGTGGCACTGCAGTGTCACGCAGGATGTCCCTTCCAAAAAACCCTCCCCAAACAGCACATGACGCAAAGAAAAAAAGAGGCGCAATGAGGTAGCTGTGTGAGTAAGATTAGCGACCCTAGTGGCCGACACAAACACCGGGCCCATCTAGGAGTGGCACTGCAGTGTCACGCAGGATGTCCCTTCCAAAAAACCCTCCCCAAACAGCACATGACGCAAAGAAAAAAAGAGGCGCAATGAGGTAGCTGACTGTGTGAGTAAGATTAGCGACCCTAGTGGCCGACACAAACACCGGGCCCATCTAGGAGTGGCACTGCAGTGTCACGCAGGATGTCCCTTCCAAAAAACCCTCCCCAATCAGCACATGATGCAAAGAAAAAGAAAAGAAAAAAGAGGTGCAAGATGGAATTGTCCTTGGGCCCTCCCACCCACCCTTATGTTGTATAAACAAAACAGGACATGCACACTTTAACCAACCCATCATTTCAGTGACAGGGTCTGCCACACGACTGTGACTGATATGACGGGTTGGTTTGGACCCCCCCCAAAAAAGAAGCAATTAATCTCTCCTTGCACAAACTGGCTCTACAGAGGCAAGATGTCCACCTCATCTTCACCCTCCGATATATCACCGTGTACATCCCCCTCCTCACAGATTATCAATTCGTCCCCACTGGAATCCACCATCTCAGCTCCCTGTGTACTTTGTGGAGGCAATTGCTGCTGGTCAATGTCTCCGCGGAGGAATTGATTATAATTCATTTTAATGAACATCATCTTCTCCACATTTTCTGGATGTAACCTCGTACGCCGATTGCTGACAAGGTGAGCGGCGGCACTAAACACTCTTTCGGAGTACACACTTGTGGGAGGGCAACTTAGGTAGAATAAAGCCAGTTTGTGCAAGGGCCTCCAAATTGCCTCTTTTTCCTGCCAGTATAAGTACGGACTGTGTGACGTGCCTACTTGGATGCGGTCACTCATATAATCCTCCACCATTCTATCAATGTTGAGAGAATCATATGCAGTGACAGTAGACGACATGTCCGTAATCGTTGTCAGGTCCTTCAGTCCGGACCAGATGTCAGCATCAGCAGTCGCTCCAGACTGCCCTGCATCACCGCCAGCGGGTGGGCTCGGAATTCTGAGCCTTTTCCTCGCACCCCCAGTTGCGGGAGAATGTGAAGGAGGAGATGTTGACAGGTCGCGTTCCGCTTGACTTGACAATTTTGTCACCAGCAGGTCTTTCAACCCCAGCAGACCTGTGTCTGCCGGAAAGAGAGATCCAAGGTAGGCTTTAAATCTAGGATCGAGCACGGTGGCCAAAATGTAGTGCTCTGATTTCAACAGATTGACCACCCGTGAATCCTTGTTAAGCGAATTAAGGGCTGCATCCACAAGTCCCACATGCCTAGCGGAATCGCTCCCTTTTAGCACCTTCTTCAATGCCTCCAGCTTCTTCTGCAAAAGCCTGATGAGGGGAATGACCTGACTCAGGCTGGCAGTGTCTGAACTGACTTCACGTGTGGCAAGTTCAAAGGGCATCAGAACCTTGCACAACGTTGAAATCATTCTCCACTGCACTTGAGACAGGTGCATTCCACCTACTATATCGTGCTCAATTGTATAGGCTTGAATGGCCTTTTGCTGCTCCTCCAACCTCTGAAGCATATAGAGGGTTGAATTCCACCTCGTTACCACTTCTTGCTTCAGATGATGGCAGGGCAGGTTCAGTAGTTTTTGGTGGTGCTCCAGTCTTCTGTACGTGGTGCCTGTACGCCGAAAGTGTCCCGCAATTTTTCTGGCCACCGACAGCATCTCTTGCACGCCCCTGTCGTTTTTAAAAAAATTCTGCACCACCAAATTCAAGGTATGTGCAAAACATGGGACGTGCTGGAATTTGCCCATATTTAATGCACACACAATATTGCTGGCGTTGTCCGATGCCACAAATCCACAGGAGAGTCCAATTGGGGTAAGCCATTCCGCAATGATCTTCCTCAGTTGCCGTAAGAGGTTTTCAGCTGTGTGCGTATTCTGGAAACCGGTGATACAAAGCGTAGCCTGCCTAGGAAAGAGTTGGCGTTTGCGAGATGCTGCTACTGGTGCCGCCGCTGCTGTTCTTGCGGCGGGAGTCCATACATCTACCCAGTGGGCTGTCACAGTCATATAGTCCTGACCCTGCCCTGCTCCACTTGTCCACATGTCCGTGGTTAAGTGGACATTGGGTACAACTGCATTTTTTAGGACACTGGTGAGTCTTTTTCTGACGTCCGTGTACATTCTCGGTATCGCCTGCCTAGAGAAGTGGAACCTAGATGGTATTTGGTAACGGGGGCACACTGCCTCAATAAATTGTCTAGTTCCCTGTGAACTAACGGCGGATACCGGACGCACGTCTAACACCAACATAGTTGTCAAGGACTCAGTTATCCGCTTTGCAGTAGGATGACTGCTGTGATATTTCATCTTCCTCGCAAAGGACTGTTGAACAGTCAATTGCTTACTGGAAGTAGTACAAGTGGGCTTACGACTTCCCCTCTGGGATGACCATCGACTCCCAGCGGCAACAACAGCAGCGCCAGCAGCAGTAGGCGTTACACGCAAGGATGCATCGGAGGAATCCCAGGCAGGAGAGGACTCGTCAGAATTGCCAGTGACATGGCCTGCAGGACTATTGGCATTCCTGGGGAAGGAGGAAATTGACACTGAGGGAGTTGGTGGGGTGGTTTGCGTGAGCTTGGTTACAAGAGGAAGGGATTTACTGGTCAGTGGACTGCTTCCGCTGTCACCCAAAGTTTTTGAACTTGTCACTGACTTATTATGAATGCGCTGCAGGTGACGTATAAGGGAGGATGTTCCGAGGTGGTTAACGTCCTTACCCCTACTTATTACAGCTTGACAAAGGGAACACACGGCTTGACACCTGTTGTCCGCATTTCTGGTGAAATACCTCCACACCGAAGAGCTGATTTTTTTGGTATTTTCACCTGGCATGTCAACGGCCATATTCCTCCCACGGACAACAGGTGTCTCCCCGGGTGCCTGACTTAAACAAACCACCTCACCATCAGAATCCTCCTGGTCAATTTCCTCCCCAGCGCCAGCAACACCCATATCCTCCTCATCCTGGTGTACTTCAACACTGACATCTTCAATCTGACTATCAGGAACTGGACTGCGGGTGCTCCTTCCAGCACTTGCAGGGGGCGTGCAAATGGTGGAAGGCGCATGCTCTTCACGTCCAGTGTTGGGAAGGTCAGGCATCGCAACCGACACAATTGGACTCTCCTTGTGGATTTGGGATTTCAAAGAACGCACAGTTCTTTGCGGTGCTTTTGCCAGCTTGAGTCTTTTCAGTTTTCTAGCGAGAGGCTGAGTGCTTCCATCCTCATGTGAAGCTGAACCACTAGCCATGAACATAGGCCAGGGCCTCAGCCGTTCCTTGCCACTCCGTGTGGTAAATGGCATATTGGCAAGTTTACGCTTCTCCTCCGACAATTTTATTTTAGGTTTTGGAGTCCTTTTTTTACTGATATTTGGTGTTTTGGTTTTGACATGCTCTGTACTATGCCATTGGGCATCGGCCTTGGCAGACGACGTTGCTGGCATTTCATCGTCTCGGCCATGACTAGTGGCAGCAGCTTCAGCACGAGGTGGAAGTGGATCTTGATCTTTCCCTAATTTTGGAACGTCAACATTTTTGTTCTCCATATTTTAATAGGCACAACTAAAAGGCACCTCAGGTAAACAATGGAGATGGATGGATTGGATACTAGTATACAATTATGGACGGGCTGCCGAGTGCCGACACAGAGGTAGCCACAGCCGTGAACTACCGCACTGTACTGTGTCTGCTGCTAATATATAGACTGGTTGATAAAGAGATAGTATACTCGTAACTAGTATGTATGTATAAAGAAAGAAAAAAAAACCACGGTTAGGTGGTATATACAATTATGGACGGGCTGCCGAGTGCCGACACAGAGGTAGCCACAGCCGTGAACTACCGCACTGTACTGTGTCTGCTGCTAATATATAGACTGGTTGATAAAGAGATAGTATACTCGTAACTAGTATGTATGTATAAAGAAAGAAAAAAAAAACACGGTTAGGTGGTATATACAATTATGGACGGGCTGCCGAGTGCCGACACAGAGGTAGCCACAGCCGTGAACTACCGCACTGTACTGTGTCTGCTGCTAATATATAGACTGGTTGATAAAGAGATAGTATACTCGTAACTAGTATGTATGTATAAAGAAAGAAAAAAAAACCACGGTTAGGTGGTATATACAATTATGGACGGGCTGCCGAGTGCCGACACAGAGGTAGCCACAGCCGTGAACTACTGCACTGTACTGTGTCTGCTGCTAATATATAGACTGGTTGATAAAGAGATAGTAAACTCGTAACTAGTATGTATGTATAAAGAAAGAAAAAAAAACCACGGTTAGGTGGTATATACAATTATGGACGGGCTGCCGAGTGCCGACACAGAGGTAGCCACAGCCGTGAACTACCGCACTGTACTGTGTCTGCTGCTAATATATAGACTGGTTGATAAAGAGATAGTATACTCGTAACTAGTATGTATGTATAAAGAAAGAAAAAAAAACCACGGTTAGGTGGTATATACAATTATGGACGGGCTGCCGAGTGCCGACACAGAGGTAGCCACAGCCGTGAACTACCGCACTGTACTGTGTCTGCTGCTAATATATAGACTGGTTGATAAAGAGATAGTATACTCGTAACTAGTATGTATGTATAAAGAAAGAAAAAAAAACCACGGTTAGGTGGTATATACAATTATGGACGGGCTGCCGAGTGCCGACACAGAGGTAGCCACAGCCGTGAACTACCGCACTGTACTGTGTCTGCTGCTAATATATAGACTGGTTGATAAAGAGATAGTATACTCGTAACTAGTATGTATGTATAAAGAAAGAAAAAAAAACCACGGTTAGGTGGTATATACAATTATGGACGGGCTGCCGAGTGCCGACACAGAGGTAGCCACAGCCGTGAACTACCGCACTGTACTGTGTCTGCTGCTAATATATAGACTGGTTGATAAAGAGATAGTATACTCGTAACTAGTATGTATGTATAAAGAAAGAAAAAAAAACCACGGTTAGGTGGTATATACAATTATGGACGGGCTGCCGAGTGCCGACACAGAGGTAGCCACAGCCGTGAACTACCGCACTGTACTGTGTCTGCTGCTAATATATAGACTGGTTGATAAAGAGATAGTATACTCGTAACTAGTATGTATGTATAAAGAAAGAAAAAAAAACCACGGTTAGGTGGTATATACAATTATGGACGGGCTGCCGAGTGCCGACACAGAGGTAGCCACAGCCGTGAACTACCGCACTGTACTGTGTCTGCTGCTAATATAGACTGGTTGATAAAGAGATAGTATACTCGTAACTAGTATGTATGTATAAAGAAAGAAAAAAAAACCACGGTTAGGTGGTATATACAATTATGGACGGGCTGCCGAGTGCCGACACAGAGGTAGCCACAGCCGTGAACTACCGCACTGTACTGTGTCTGCTGCTAATATAGACTGGTTGATAAAGAGATAGTATACTACTAATATTATATATACTGGTGGTCAGGTCACTGGTCACTAGTCACACTGGCAGTGGCACTCCTGCAGCAAAAGTGTGCACTGTTTTAATATAATATTATGTACTCCTGGCTCCTGCTATAACCTATAACTGGCACTGCAGTAGTGCTCCCCAGTCTCCCCCACAATTATAAGCTGTGTGAGCTGAGCAGTCAGACAGATATATAATATATATAGATGATGCAGCACACTGGCCTGAGCCTGAGCAGTGCACATAGATATGGTATGTGACTGACTGAGTCACTGTGTGTATCGCTTTTTTCAGGCAGAGAACGGATATATTAAATAAACTGCACTGTGTGTCTGGTGGTCACTCACTATATAATATATTATGTACTTCTGGCTCCTGCTATAACCTATAACTGGCACTGCAGTAGTGCTCCCCAGTCTCCCCCACAATTATAAGCTGTGTGAGCTGAGCAGTCAGACAGATAATCAGATATATATAATATTATATATAGATAATAGATGATGCAGCACACTGGCCTGAGCCTGAGCAGTGCACACAGATATGGTATGTGACTGAGTCACTGTGTGCTGTGTATCGCTTTTTTCAGGCAGAGAACGGATTATAAATAAAACTGGTGGTCACTATCAGCAAAACTCTGCACTGTACTGAGTACTCCTAATGCTCCCCAAAATTAGTAAATCAAGTGTCTCTCTAATCTATTCTAAACGGAGAGGACGCCAGCCACGTCCTCTCCCTATCAATCTCAATGCACGTGTGAAAATGGCGGCGACGCGCGGCTCCTTATATAGAATCCGAGTCTCGCGATAGAATCCGAGCCTCGCGAGAATCCGACAGCGTCATGATGACGTTCGGGCGCGCTCGGGTTAACCGAGCAAGGCGGGAAGATCCGAGTCGCTCGGACCCGTGAAAAAAAACTTGAAGTTCGTGCGGGTTCGGATTCAGAGAAACCGAACCCGCTCATCATGAACCCGCTCATCAGAGAAACCGAACCCGCTAAGCACTTAGCTGCTGCTAGGATATTTGTAGCTAAGTTCTTTGAAAATGTATTGAAATCTTAGAGGTTAGAAGAAAACCCAAGGGTTCTATGCTACAGGAGCCCCAAACAAGCTGTTCTTGTGACTGTGAATGTTTTCCCAAAAGGTAGTAATTATACTGTAGGTTATGACCACCTTATATAAACCATGCGTCATCTATGGCTGCAGTGCCTCCAGCAATCTGGTGAGACAGCAGTAAATATTATCTTGAGCCTTGATGGAGTATAGGGATGTAGTTGACATCCCGGTGTTCGGAATTCAAGTGATCAAAATACCGGCGCTGAAATTGCAATGGCCGGAATAACTAAAGTAAGAATGCCGAGAGGGTTAGGTTTAGGCTGCAGAGGGGGAGGGTTAGGGTTAGGCAGCAAGGATGGAAGTTTAAGGTTAGGCTGTGGGGGTGGGGAGGGGGGGGTTAGGGCTATTCAGCGGTGAGGGAGAGTTAGGGTTAGGGGAGGGTTAGGATTAAGCTTACTTTCCTCTAGCGCCCTTGTCAGGATGCTGATATTCTGATCACTGCCTGACTGCTGGTGTCCCGTACCCACCCTGGAGTATAATATAAAAATTGTATGAGTTTGTTTGTTTTTTCAGTTAAGTTTTGGCAACTCCTGGTCTCATGTCCTCCCAAATATCTTCATTCAGTGGGACGTCAAAGGGGCCTCTCCCATTCTGCTTTCATAATTTCATAACGCATTTCTGCCTGACTTCCAAATTATTTTTATGTCCTTATGATTTAATATGAGCTGAATGTTGGGCAAAAGTGACCGTAACTAATTCAGGGAAGATAAAGGGAGATATCCTAAACTAATGTACCACTGAAGGCCTGCTACATATATTGAGAATGATCGCTGATTAAGATCACAAGATCTCTACTATTACACTGATCAGGATACATGCACCAGTTATCACCACTGTTAGACTATGCAGTAAGTTAAGCTGGAAAGCCACTTACAACAAATGGATACTTTAGTGGTTCCCAAACTGTCTGTGTAGGCTCCCTGGCGAGGTTCTAGCAGGGTAGCCTTGGGTTGGTGGTCCAAGACCAAATCAAATTGTCTATGGTCAAATTGATAGGCAAAACCAGTGCTGGTGACTGCCAATCATAAAACACGTGACGGGTAGGCACAATTCATTTAATTTAATATTTTTTTCCCCAAACTCATCAGTAAAAAACTTATTCTAGGGGTGATATGAAACAAATGCTGATACTCTAGGGTGCTGTTATTCAAGACAGTTTTGGAACCACTGGTATAATTGTTAATCAGGGGATTGTTTGCACGGTATCTGGTTGATAGATATACAGTAAAAAGACATACGCGCAGGGGCGGTTTATGAGTACCTGGAAACCCCTGTGGCCACCAATCTATCGCGCTGTAATTATTGTAGTGCCTCACTGAAAAATAAATGGGAGTCTCAGAGAGGAGAGACCCACCTGCAGCACTGAGGACCAGTGATCGCAGCCCGCAGAAAAGAAGGAGGCCACCAGCAGCGTGAGATCAGGAGCCGGTGAGCTGAGCCCGCAGCCGTAGCGTCTAGAGGACCAGCGACCACAGAGGTCTCCATTGATGAGGATAGCTGCCTGCAGCACTGCCTGCCCGGACGGAGCACCTGAAAGGGCCGCCACTAGTGGAGTGATACCAGCGCCGAGGCGGAGGGGCATTCTTGCCCTGTGCTTGGCGGCCTTCCGCTTGTTAGAGAAGCCAGTTGTAGTAAACTACAACTCAAGCTGAATTAGGCCCTTAGTCTGAATGCTGGCACCGCTCCCAGAATTGAACAACCTCAATAAAGATATATAACCCTCTGCACCGGGGTCGATGTGCACTAGGTCGACACCTGAAAAAGGTCAACATGGAATGAAGGTCGATATGAAAAAGGTCAACACAGAAAAAAAGGTCGACGTGAGCTTTTTTTTATTTTTTGGGGTGTCGTTTACTCCATAACATTTATGGGAACCCCAATTAGTGCACCGCGTCCCCTCGCATGGCTCACTTCGCTTGTCATGCTTCAGGCAAGGAGCCTCGCTCCTCTACCGCTGCTATCGGCGCAGTTCACTATTCCCAATTGTAATATGAAAAAGTTGAAAAAATAAAAATAGTGAAGAATCCATGCCGAAACTTTTCCTATGTCGACCTTTGTCGTGTCGACCTTCTGTCAGTGTCGACCTAATGGATGTCGGCCAATAGTGGTTGACCTAATGACTGTTGACCTAAGTGTGGTCAACCTAACAACCGCATACGGGTGGTCATTCCGAGTTGTTCGCTAGCTGCATTCGTTCGCTGTGCAGCGATGAGGCAAAAAAAATGGCAGTTCTGCATATGTGTATGCGGCGCAATGCGCACGCGCGTTGTACTATTACAACGAACGATGTAGTTTCACACAGGGTCTAGCGAAGCTTTTCAGTCGCACTGCTGGCCGCAGAGTGATTGACATGAAGTGGGCGTTTCTGGGTGTCAACTGACCGTTTTCAGGGAGTGTTTGGAAAAATGCAGGCATGCCAGGAAAAACGCAGGCGTGGCTGGGCGAACGCAGGGCGCGTTTGTGACGTCAAATCTGGAACTGAATAATCTGAAGTGATCGCAAGCGCTGAGTAGGTCTGGAGCTACTCTGAAACTGCACAAAATTATTTTGCTGCCGCTCTGCGATCCTTTCATTCGCACTTCTGCTAAGCTAAAATACACTCCCAGAGGGCGGCGGCTTAGCGTTTGCACGGCTGCTAAAAACAGCTAGCGAGCGATCAACTCGGAATGACCCCCACCCTCTGCACCACAGAGATCAGATTGAGTTAATAAACAAAGGACGCACATATAGGGTAATCTGATGAATATTAAAAAAATTTATTAAACACTATAAATATATACTAACCCTACATGAAAATGAATAAAAAAGTATCACCCCCCAAAAAAAACAAAAAACAAAAAAAACCTTGACCTAAGAATATATGATGCATCTAATTTAATACATAATAAAATCACTGAATATTAAAATCGAATGAATGGATGCTCTATAATAAGTTATATAATAACTACAATGTGTTTGGGGCGTACGTTAACAATCAGGGCCAACCTATGGCACTAGATTAGTGTATGGCTCTATATTACAGTATCTTTGCATTAAAGATCACTTGATCTGGTTGCTTGAGATACAGGCTGGGGGAGATGGAACTACCGCAGTGTTATGAGAATAGATTATGCCACAATACGTGGGAATAATTATGTTGCACACTGACACATTAATTGAAGGACATTTCCTAGTGTCATAATAGTTAACTCTATAATAATATTCTATTTAGGGATGTTATGGCACTAACGACTGTATACTGTATATAGGAGTGAGTAGACTGCCAAATTAGTGTTACTGTCCACCATCTATTTGTACAGAGATTTCAACTATTCCTATATGTGAACAGAACTATCCTCTATGGAACTGCCAGAAAGTATAACAACTTACATAATTCAGTGACCATCATTATATCAAATTATTGGTGCATACTAATTCGATTGGATCAATTGTATATAATAACTTGAAGTAAGAAAGGAGATGACATAAAAGGCACACAGTCGATAACAAACTTTAATACTTTTTTAATCACAATTTTGAATAATCTACACAATATCTTTTTACTGTATGTTAAAAATTTTTTTGCTGCATATGAAGAAACTTACACAACTAAAAGAAAAAGTTTTAATTACAAATAAATGTTATATTTTGATTTACATACTACAAATACAGACCTCTTTTTCTTTCTCTCTATTTGTAAATGGACTACAGAATTGTCTGTGGTAGCGCCCCCTTAGGACAATAATCAGTAATACATTGTATTGAATACTTGGGATCCGGTCTCTAGGTCGACAGTCACTAGGTCGACCACTATTGGTCAACAGTAACTAGGTTGACAGGGTTTCTAGGTTGACAGGGTCTCTAGGTCGACATGTTCTAGGTCGACGGGTCAAAAGGTCTACATGAGTTTTTCATGAGTTTTTTCTTTTTTTTTACCTTTTTATACTTAACGATCCACGTGGACTACGATTGGAACGGTAATCTGTGCGGAGCGCAGCGGTAGTGGAGCGAGGCACCTTGCCTGAAGCATGGTGAGTGAAGCGAGGGGACACGGTGCACTTTTTGGGGTTCCCGGTTACTCTACGAAGAAAAATGACACAAAAAAATCCACAAAAAAACTCATGTCGACCTTTTGACCTGTCGACCTAGACCATGTCGACCTAAAGATCCCGTTGACCTAGAACCCCCGTCGACCTAGTTACTGTCGACCAATAGTGGTCGACCTAGATAGTGTTGACCTAGTTACTGTCTACCTTCCATACTACACCCGAATATTTAGGGTACATTTCATATAATACGTAAATAGTTTCCCATTGCATCTGATAGTCCTCCTCTTTCTAATATCATGCTCCTGTCATTCACAGTGCCACCGGATGATGCCCAGAGGAACGGCCTGTCCTGTCGGAGCTGCACCTCACACGATTCTATTTGGTGCCACACTAGCGAAACAATTGATTGCACCGGACAAGAAAATAAGTGCATCTTCCAGACAGATGTATATTCAGGTACATTCACCTTGGGATTAATGACAGTCATTAGCATCATATTAGCACCAGTATTATTGTCATTTATATCGGATTAACGTTATCTTGGTCCATACTCTGCTTACTTCTTATGATGGTGTATTCCCATCACTTAATGCCATGCTCCCATTCCACAAGTCTTAAATAGGTAATCAATTTATGGAATATACTGTAAAGCCTAGGCTGATACTGTATCTCTAGGTCCACTACAGCCCATCCAGATATTCCTCTGTATTCCATTGGCCAGAGATTTGGTTACTTGACCATAGTTTAAAACATTTTTGTCAATTTTATCATTCAGACACAATAGAATAGTATATAATGAGATATACAGTATTCAGACTCCTACTGCCTTGCCTAATAAGAGGTAATCATGGAGGTAAACACAAATCACTGTGGGAAGAATATTTCTTCTACAGATTGTCTATTAAGGTATAGTTACATTCTATGCAAATATGAATATGTTTTTTGTATGATCATAGTTGGGAAGTTCTGTTATGGAGTATTCAGCTGCGTACGACGCTGGTTACTGAGTGGAAGATATTAGCATCACAGTCAGGGCCATGACTAGGAGAAAGCAGGCTGTGCCATCACCCAGGGTCCTGGAATGTCACGCTCAGGGGCGTAGCCAGAACTTTGTGGGCCCCATAGCAACATTTTGAAGGGGCCGCCGTCCCAATGATTCTAGAGAGACACTTCTCTGCAGCAGTTGTTAATGTTATGCCCTATAATTAATAGTGATGAGCGGGTTCGGTTTCTCGGAATCCGAACCCGCCGAACTTCAGCTTTTTTTACACGGGGCCGAGCAGGCTCGGATCCTCCCGCCTTGCTCGGTTAACCCGAGCGCGCCCGAACGTCATCATCCCGCTGTCGGATTCTCGCGAGGCTCGGATTCTATCGCGAGACTCGGATTCTATATAAGGAGCCGCGCGTCGCCGCCATTTTCACACGTGCATTGAGATTGATAGAGAGAGGACGTGGCTGGCGTCCTCTCCGTTTATAGAGAAGAGAGTAGAGAGTTAGAGACACTATTTACTAATTTTGGGGAGCATATTAGGACTGGAGTACTACTACTTGCTGATAGTGTGACCAGTGACCATTGACCACCAGTTTAATTAATCCGTTCTCTGCCTGAAAAAAAACGATACACAGTGTGACACAGTCACATACCATATCTGTGCTCAGCCTCAGTGTGCTGCATCATCATATGTAATACTGTATATCTGACTGTGCTGAGTGCTCACTGCTCACACAGCTTAATTGTGGGGGAGACTGGGGAGCAGTTAGAGCAGGAGTACATAAATAATATATTTTAAGTACAGTGCACACTTTTGCTGCCAGAGTGCCACACTGCCAGTGTGACTGACCAGTGACCACACTGACCACCAGTATATTGTGATTGTCTGCTTAGGACGGAGTACTACTTGCTGATAGTGTGACCAGTGACCAGTGACCACCACCAGTTTAATTAATCCGTTCTCTGCCTGAAAAAAAACGATACACAGTGTGACACAGTCACATACCATATCTGTGCTCAGCCCAGTGTGCTGCATCATATGTAATACTGTATATCATTATCTGACTGTGCTGAATGCTCACTGCTCATACAGCTTAATTGTGGGGGAGACTGGGGAGCAGTTATAGCAGGAGTACATATTTTAAGTACAGTGCACACTTTTGCTGCCAGAGTGCCACTGCCAGTGTGACTGACCAGTGACCACTGACCACCAGTATATTGTGATTGTCTGCTGAC
This sequence comes from Pseudophryne corroboree, assembly GCF_028390025.1. Lineage (NCBI taxonomy): Eukaryota > Metazoa > Chordata > Amphibia > Anura > Myobatrachidae > Pseudophryne > Pseudophryne corroboree. Next base: position 33,706,630 of record NC_086453.1, read on the forward strand.
CACCAGTATATTGTGATTGTCTGCCTGAAAAAGTTAAACACTCGTCGTGTGGTGTTTTTATAAACGCATTCTGCAGACAGTGTCCAGCAGGTCCGTCATTACATAATATATACCTGTCCGGCTGCAGTACTAGTGTGATATATATATATTTTAATTTTATCTCATTATCATCCAGTCTATATTAGCAGCAGACACAGTACGGTAGTCCACGGCTGTAGCTACCTCTGTGTCGGCAGTCACTCGTCCATCCATAATTGTATACCACCTACCCGTGGTTTTTTTTTTTTCTATCTTCTTGATACTAGTAGCTTACTTTAGGAGTCTGCAGTGCTGACAGACAGTGTCCAGCAGGTCCGTCATTACATAATATATACCTGTCCGGCTGCAGTACTAGTGTGATATATATATATATTTTAATTTTATCTCATTATCATCCAGTCTATATTAGCAGCAGACACAGTACGGTAGTCCACGGCTGTAGCTACCTCTGTGTCGGCAGTCGCTCGTCCATCCATAATTGTATACCACCTACCCGTGTTTTTTTTTTTTTTCTATCTTCTTGATACTAGTAGCTTACTTTAGGAGTCTGCAGTGCTGACAGACAGTGTCCAGCAGGTCCGTCATTACATAATATATACCTGTCCGGCTGCAGTACTAGTGTGATATATATATATATTTTAATTTTATCTCATTATCATCCAGTCTATATTAGCAGCAGACACAGTACGGTAGTCCACGGCTGTAGCTACCTCTGTGTCGGCAGTCGCTCGTCCATCCATAATTGTATACCACCTACCCGTGGTTTTTTTTTTCTTTCTATCTTCTTGATACTAGTAGCTTACTTTAGGAGTCTGCAGTGCTGACAGACAGTGTCCAGCAGGTCCGTCATTACATAATATATACCTGTCCGGCTGCAGTACTAGTGTGATATATATATATATATTTTAATTTTATCTCATTATCATCCAGTCTATATTAGCAGCAGACACAGTACGGTAGTCCACGGCTGTAGCTACCTCTGTGTCGGCAGTCGCTCGTCCATCCATAATTGTATACCACCCACCCGTGGGTTTTTTTTTTCTATCTTCTTGATACTAGTAGCTTACTTTAGGAGTCTGCAGTGCTGACAGACAGTGTCCAGCAGGTCCGTCATTACATAATATATACCTGTCCGGCTGCAGTACTAGTGTGATATATATATATATTTTAATTTTATCTCATTATCATCCAGTCTATATTAGCAGCAGACACAGTACGGTAGTCCACGGCTGTAGCTACCTCTGTGTCGGCAGTCGCTCGTCCATCCATAATTGTATACCACCTACCCGTGGTTTTTTTCTTCTTCTATCTTCTTGATACTAGTAGCTTACTTTAGGAGTCTGCAGTGCTGACAGACAGTGTCCAGCAGGTCCGTCATTACATAATATATACCTGTCCGGCTGCAGTACTAGTGTGATATATATATATATTTTAATTTTATCTCATTATCATCCAGTCTATATTAGCAGCAGACACAGTACGGTAGTCCACGGCTGTAGCTACCTCTGTGTCGGCAGTCGCTCGTCCATCCATAATTGTATACCACCTACCCGTGTTTTTTTTTCTTTTCTATCTTCTTGATACTAGTAGCTTACTTTAGGAGTCTGCAGTGCTGACAGACAGTGTCCAGCAGGTCCGTCATTACATAATATATACCTGTCCGGCTGCAGTACTAGTGTGATATATATATATATTTTAATTTTATCTCATTATCATCCAGTCTATATTAGCAGCAGACACAGTACGGTAGTCCACGGCTGTAGCTACCTCTGTGTCGGCAGTCGCTCGTCATCCATAAGTATACTAGTATCCATCCATCTCCATTGTTTACCTGAGGTGCCTTTTAGTTGTGCCTATTAAAATATGGAGAACAAAAATGTTGAAGTTCCAAAAATAGGGAAAGATCAAGATCCACTTCCACCTCGTGCTGAAGCTGCTGCCACTAGTCATGGCCGAGACGATGAAATACCATCAACGTCGTCTGCCAAGGCCGATGCCCAATGTCATAGTACAGAGCATGTAAAATCCAAAACACCAAATATCAGTAAAAAAAGGACTCAAAAATCTAAAATAAAATTGTCGGAGGAGAAGCGTAAACTTGCCAATATGCCATTTACCACACGGAGTGGCAAGGAACGGCTGAGGCCCTGGCCTATGTTCATGGCTAGTGGTTCAGCTTCACATGAGGATGGAAGCACTCAGCCTCTCGCTAGAAAAATGAAAAGACTCAAGCTGGCAAAAGCACAGCAAAGAACTGTGCGTTCTTCGAAATCCCAAATCCACAAGGAGAGTCCAATTGTGTCGGTTGCGATGCCTGACCTTCCCAACACTGGACGTGAAGAGCATGCGCCTTCCACCATTTGCACGCCCCCTGCAAGTGCTGGAAGGAGCACCCGCAGTCCAGTTCCTGATAGTCAGATTGAAGATGTCAGTGTTGAAGTACACCAGGATGAGGAGGATATGGGTGTTGCTGGCGCTGGGGAGGAAATTGACAAGGAGGATTCTGATGGTGAGGTGGTTTGTTTAAGTCAGGCACCCGGGGAGACACCTGTTGTCCATGGGAGGAATATGGCCATTGACATGCCTGGTGAAAATACCAAAAAAATCAGCTCTTCGGTGTGGAAGTATTTCAACAGAAATGCGGACAACATTTGTCAAACCGTGTGTTGCCTTTGTCAAGCTGTAATAAGTAGGGGTTAGGACGTTAACCACCTCGGAACATCCTCCCTTATACGTTACCTGCAGCGCATTCATAATAAGTCAGTGACAAGTTCAAAAACTTTGGGCGACAGCGGAAGCAGTCCACTGACCAGTAAATCCCTTCCTCTTGTAACCAAGCTCACGCAAACCACCCCACCAACTCCCTCAGTGTCAATTTCCTCCTTCCCCAGGAATGCCAATAGTCCTGCAGGCCATGTCACTGGCAATTCTGACGAGTCCTCTCCTGCCTGGGATTCCTCCGATGCATCCTTGCGTGTAACGCCTACCGCTGCTGGCGCTGCTGTTGTTGCTGCTGGGAGTCGATGGTCATCCCAGAGGGGAAGTCGTAAGACCACTTTTACTACTTCCACCAAGCAATTGACTGTCCAACAGTCCTTTGCGAGGAAGATGAAATATCACAGCAGTCATCCTGCTGCAAAGCGGATAACTGAGGCCTTGGCATCCTGGGTGGTGAGAAACGTGGTTCCGGTATCCATCATTACTGCAGAGCCAACTAGAGACTTGTTGGAGGTACTGTGTCCCCGGTACCAAATACTATCTAGGTTCCATTTCTCTAGGCAGGCGATACCGAAAATGTACACAGACGTCAGAAAAAGACTCACCAGTGTCCTAAAAAATGCAGCTGTACCCAATGTCCACTTAACCACGGACATGTGGACAAGTGGAGCAGGGCAGGGTCAGGACTATATGACTGTGACAGCCCACTGGGTAGATGTATGGACTCCCGCCGCAAGAACAGCAGCGGCGGCACCAGTAGCAGCATCTCGCAAACGCCAACTCTTTCCTAGGCAGGCTACGCTTTGTATCACCGGTTTCCAGAATACGCACACAGCTGAAAACCTCTTACGGCAACTGAGGAAGATCATTGCGGAATGGCTTACCCCAATTGGACTCTCCTGTGGATTTGTGGCATCGGACAACGCCAGCAATATTGTGTGTGCATTAAATCTGGGCAAATTCCAGCACGTCCCATGTTTTGCACATACCTTGAATTTGGTGGTGCAGAATTATTTAAAAAACGAGAGGGGCGTGCAAGAGATGCTGTCGGTGGCCAGAAGAATTGCGGGACACTTTCGGCGTACAGGCACCACGTACAGAAGACTGGAGCAACACCAAAAACGCCTGAACCTGCCCTGCCATCATCTGAAGCAAGAAGTGGTAACGAGGTGGAATTCAACCCTCTATATGCTTCAGAGGTTGGAGGAGCAGCAAAAGGCCATTCAAGCCTATACAACTGAGCACGATATAGGAGGTGGAATGCACCTGTCTCAAGCGCAGTGGAGAATGATTTCAACGTTGTGCAAGGTTCTGCAACCTTTTGAACTTGCCACACGTGAAGTCAGTTCAGACACTGCCAGCCTGAGTCAGTGTTAGGCGCCGAGGGTCCGCTCGTCAGTGCGGCCGGCGCCTAGCAACGGGGACGCCACTGTCGGATCGTGTTCCCCGTTGCTGGGTCTAAGTTTATATCATCACTGGTTTCCTGGCTGTGTAGCATACAGCTGCACGGCATGTTATAATTATCACTCATCTGTTTCCCTGGCCATGCAGCTTGTCAGCTGCATGGCATTTAATCCAATCAGCCTCCAAACAGCTGATTGGAAGACTCTCTGTTAAAAGCACTCCCAGGACTCCTCACAGACGCCGGTGATAGCTTCCTGTTTGCCTGATTCTGCTGCAGAGAGAGTTCCCAGTCCCGGTCTGTTCGTTTGTTCCTGTTCTCAGTGATCCAGTACTCGGAAGTTACCATCTGTTCCTGGAGTCTGACCGAGCACCTTTAACATCTGGTGGTGTTCGTGAGTCGCGGCGCAGCCGTGTGTTGCGGCTTGTCCGCTACTATTTATTATTGTGTTTATTTTGAGTTCTGGAGCTTTGCGGAGGATTCCGCTTCCACAAGATCCACTCTGGTGTCCAGCGGTGCCGGATAGGAGTGTCGGATCCGTGGATCCTTGGTTGTCCTTTTCCCTGGCGGCTAGTCCGCACATACCTTTTGATTTAGTTAAGTTAGCTTGTAACCCCTGGCTTGGTTGCTTAGTCAGAGGGCCCCTTGTTATCACCCTGTCTCGGACTTCCCCTTGTCTCCCATTAAGACCTGCGGGGGCATCGGGGTTGGGCAGACATAATCCGCCCTTCGAACGCGGCTGCCATGGGCTCAAGCAACCATAGTCTCGCAGGGGATTTCTGATAACACGGGCGAGACAACGGAGTTAGGGCGCCAGGGGTTACTAGGCTCTCCAGCTCCCACAACCTGTATTTCATTCCTGTACTCAGATCTCTGCCATAAGATCTTCTCCAGTCTGGAGTACAGGAATCGTAACATTATCACCGGCCAGACAAAAGAAAAAGTTTCAACAGGAGTTAATTTTTTCACTTATCCAGTAGGGAGAATTTTGTCGGCCTCATGAATCCCACCGGTGTTGGGCCAAATCCTGGCCAGTTTTTGGTTAGTCAGATTCAGGAACTTACCCAGATGGTTCAGGATCTGTCCCTCCGGGTGAGCTCACAGGAAGATCTGTTACGGACTTCCCCGAGGGTCATCCCTGAACCAAAAATGCATCTGCCTGACCGTTTTTCTGGGGATAGAAAACAGTTTTTTAATTTTAAAGAGTCTTGTAAACTGTATTTTCGTTTAAGACCAGTTTCCTCAGGTACGGAGGCTCAGCGGGTTGGAATTATAATTTCTCTGCTTCAGGGGGATCCTCAGACCTGGGCTTTTGGTTTAAAGACAGACGATCCAGCCTTATCGTCTGTAGACGCTTTTTTGAAATCTCTAGGGCTATTGTATGACGACCCTGATAGAGAGGCATCCGCAGAAAGTCAGTTGCGTGCTCTAAGACAGGGTAGGAATCCTGCAGAGAATTATTGTACGGAGTTTCGCCGTTGGTCGAACGACTGTGGCTGGAATGATCCTGCCCTGCGCAGTCAGTTTCGCCTCGGCTTATCTGAATCTATAAAAGACAGCCTCCTTCAGTATCCCGCTCCTGAGAACCTTGATAAACTCATGGAGCTCTCTATTAAAATAGATCGTCGGCTCAGAGAGCGGAGGACTGAGAAAGGGGCATCTGTAGTTTCTTTTCCCTGTGTTTCTTCCGTTCCGATAGACATGGAGGAGCCTATGCAGATTGGTCTCTCCAAATTGTCTCCGGAAGAAAGAACCAGGAGGCAAAATTCTGGTCTGTGTTTGTACTGCGGAGGTAAGGGACATTTTGCCCGTAGTTGCCCAAACAAGTCGGGAAACTTCCTGACCAAGTGAATAGTGAGGGGGTTCACTTTGGTCTACAGCTCATCTCCTCAAATAATTCACTATTGGTTCCTGCTAAAGTTTCTTATGACAGCCTCTGTTCCTCGGTCTCTGCTTTTGTGGACAGTGGAGCTGCAGGAAACTTTATGGACTTAACATGGGCCAAGGCCTTAGGTATTCCTCAGTTAACCTTAAGTAGGTGTATCACCATGCATGGTTTAGATGGGAGTCCCTTATCCAATGGGGTTATTTCTCTATGTACACCTCCTGTTTTGCTCTCGGTGGGAGCTCTACATTCTGAAAAGATTGAGTTTTTTCTTACCCATTGTCCAGCAGTTCCTGTGGTTCTGGGTCACCCTTGGCTGGCCTTTCATAATCCCATCATAGATTGGCAGTCTGGGGAGATTCTACAATGGAGTACCATCTGTGATAAAGAATGTATTACACTTCCTATCCGAGTAGCTGCTGCCAGGTCCGCACATATTCCTGGAGAGTACCAAGATTTTTGGGATGTGTTTTCCAAGGGCAATGCGGATATTTTGCCTCCCCATAGGCCTTATGATTGTACCATTGAGTTAATTCCTGGTGCCACGTTGCCTAAAGGAAGGTTATATGCATTGTCTGGTCCTGAAACTGTGGCCATGAATGAGTATGTGAAAGAAAGTCTTGAGAAAGGGTTTATCAGGCCATCTAAATCCCCTTTAAGTGCAGGTTTTTTCTTCGTAGAGAAGAAGGATGGTTCCCTCAGACCCTGCATTGACTTTCGAGCCCTGAATAAAATCTCAGTAAAGAATACTTACCCTCTGCCTCTGATCTCTGTCCTCTTTGATCAGCTACGTTCGGCTGTTATTTTTTCTAAGATTGACCTGAGAGGAGCATATAATCTCATTAGAATCAGATCGGGGGATGAGTGGAAAACGGCATTCAGTACTCAATCAGGTCACTATGAGTATCTGGTCATGCCTTTCGGCCTATCTAACGCTCCGGCAGTCTTTCAGGATCTCATTAATGATGTGCTCCGTGAGTTTCTGGGAAGATTCGTTGTGGTCTATTTAGACGACATTTTGATTTATTCTGACTCTATAGAACAACATGTTACCCAGGTGCGTCAGGTACTTAAGAAATTACGTGAAAATCACTTGTATGCCAAACCGGAGAAGTGTGAATTTCACGTCACGGAGGTATCCTTTTTAGGGTACATTATTTCCCCTCGGGGATTCCGAATGGAACCTAAGAAGCTCCAAGCCATCCTGAGTTGGGCGCAACCCACCAACTTAAAAGCAATTCAGCGCTTTTTAGGGTTTGCGAACTACTACAGAAGGTTTATTCACTCTTTCTCTGACATAGTTGCTCCCATTGTGGCACTCACTAAGAAGGGAGCAGATCCTACCAATTGGTCATGTGAAGCTAAAGTATCTTTTCAGGCCTTGAAACAAGCCTTTGTCTCAGCCCCTGTCCTTAGACATCCCAACCCAGAATTGCCTTTCATCGTTGAGGTAGATGCCTCGGAGGTTGGTGTAGGGGCTATCCTTTCTCAGAAGGATCCAGATTCCCTTGAGTTACATCCTTGTGCATTTATGTCCAGGAAATTCTCATCTGCTGAATCCAACTACGATGTTGGTAATCGGGAGTTGCTGGCTATTAAATGGGCTTTTGAGGAGTGGAGACATTGGCTTGAAGGAGCGACCCATACCATTTCTGTTTTGACAGATCACAAAAATCTTCAATACATTGAATCAGCTAAGCGACTGAATGCCCGGCAGGCTCGTTGGGCTTTATTTTTCACTCGTTTCAAATTCATTATCACCTTCAGACCTGGTTCCAAGAATACCAAGGCAGATGCCCTCTCACGCAGTTTTCTTCCCGCTCAAGACAACAGTCCTGTTACTCTCATACTTCCGCCTTCAGTCATTCAGGCAGGTCTCACACAGGATGTTTTTTCTCAATTGAAGCTGCTTCAACATCAAGCTCCGGGAAATACTCCTGCTGGTCGTCTTTTTGTTCCTGAGTTTTTGAGAGCAACTGTTTTGGAGGAATTTCATGATAGCAAAGTTGCAGGGCATCTGGGAGTCGCTAAAACTTTTGAATTGGTATCCCGCTCAGTGTGGTGGCCTGGTCTTTCTAAAGACATTAAAGAGTTTGTTTTTTCGTGTCAGGTCTGTGCACAGCATAAAGTTCCCCGTTCTTTGCCTATTGGTCAACTTATGCCATTGAATGTTCCTCTTAGACCATGGTCGCATATCTCCATGGATTTTGTGGTGGATCTCCCTCTGTCAGCTGGATGCACAGTCATATGGGTGGTAGTGGACCGTTTTAGTAAGATGGCTCATTTTATTGGTCTTCCCCGATTGCCATCTGCCCAGGGATTGGCAGTCTTGTTCCTCCGTCATGTTTTCAGACTCCATGGGTTACCCACTGATATTGTTTCTGACAGGGGTCCACAATTCATTGCACAGTTTTGGAAGTCTTTTTGTGCTTCGTTAAAAATGAAATTATCATTAACCTCCGGTTATCATCCACAATCAAATGGACAGACTGAGCGAGTGAACCAATCCTTAAAACAATATTTGCGTTTGTACTCGGCCAAACTCCAAAATGACTGGTCTGAGTTTCTTCCATTGGCAGAGTTTGCTTATAATAATGCCTGTCATTCCTCCACCAATGTGTCTCCATTTTTTGCAGTTTTTGGTTTCCACCCCAGAGCTAATTCATTTTTCCAACATTCCTCTGTCTCCTCTCTGGCCCTGACCTCTCATCTTAAACTTATTTGGAAAAAAGTGCACATAGCTCTCAGAAAAGCAGCTTTCAAGGAAAAAGATTTTTCGGACAGGTTCCGGCGGCCGTGCACTTTTAGAGTAGGAGACAGGGTGTGGCTGTCGACTCGCAATATCAAACTTCGACAAACCTCAGCCAGATTGGGTCCTAGATTTATTGGACCATTTCTCATTATCAAAAAAGTCAATCCAGTTGCTTTCCGGTTACAGCTACCAAAAACGTTACGAATCGGAAATACCTTCCATTGCTCTTTGCTCAAACCATATGTTTCATCTAGCAGATTTCCTCGTAAAAAACCTCAGGGGAGATCACCAGTTAATGTACAGGGTCAGCAGGAGTTCGTGGTTGAGAAGGTTCTCGATTCCAAGCTGTCCCGGGGTCGGCTTTATTTTTTGGTGCATTGGAAAGGTTATGGTCCTGAGGAAAGGTCGTGGGTCCTAGATGAGGACCTTCATGCCCCAAGGCTCAAAAGGGCATTTTTTCAAGAATTTCCTCAGAAACCCGGATTTAGGGGTTCCTTGACCCCTCCTCAAGGGGGGGGTACTGTTAGGCGCCGAGGGTCCGCTCGTCAGTGCGGCCGGCGCCTAGCAACGGGGACGCCACTGTCGGATCGTGTTCCCCGTTGCTGGGTCTAAGTTTATATCATCACTGGTTTCCTGGCTGTGTAGCATGCAGCTGCACGGCATGTTGTAATTATCACTCATCTGTTTCCCTGGCCATGCAGCTTGTCAGCTGCATGGCATTTAATCCAATCAGCCTCCAAACAGCTGATTGGAAGACTCTCTGTTAAAAGCACTCCCAGGACTCCTCACAGACGCCGGTGATAGCTTCCTGTTTGCCTGATTCTGCTGCAGAGAGAGTTCCCAGTCCCGGTCTGTTCGTTTGTTCCTGTTCTCAGTGATCCAGTACTCGGAAGTTACCATCTGTTCCTGGAGTCTGACCGAGCACCTTTAACATCTGGTGGTGTTCGTGAGTCGCGGCGCAGCCGTGTGTTGCGGCTTGTCCGCTACTATTTATTATTGTGTTTATTTTGAGTTCTGGAGCTTTGCGGAGGATTCCGCTTCCACAAGATCCACTCTGGTGTCCAGCGGTGCCGGATAGGAGTGTCGGATCCGTGGATCCTTGGTTGTCCTTTTCCCTGGCGGCTAGTCCGCACATACCTTTTGATTTAGTTAAGTTAGCTTGTAACCCCTGGCTTGGTTGCTTAGTCAGAGGGCCCCTTGTTATCACCCTGTCTCGGACTTCCCCTTGTCTCCCATTAAGACCTGCGGGGGCATCGGGGTTGGGCAGACATAATCCGCCCTTCGAACGCGGCTGCCATGGGCTCAAGCAACCATAGTCTCGCAGGGGATTTCTGATAACACGGGCGAGACAACGGAGTTAGGGCGCCAGGGGTTACTAGGCTCTCCAGCTCCCACAACCTGTATTTCATTCCTGTACTCAGATCTCTGCCATAAGATCTTCTCCAGTCTGGAGTACAGGAATCGTAACAGTCAGGTCATTCCCCTCATCAGGCTTTTGCAGAAGAAGCTGGAGACATTGAAGGAGGAGCTAACACAGAGCGATTCCGCTAGGCATGTGGGACTTGTGGATGGAGCCCTTAATTCGCTTAACAAGGATTCACGGGTGGTCAATCTGTTGAAATCAGAGCACTACATTTTGGCCACCGTGCTCGATCCTAGATTTAAAACCTACCTTGGATCTCTCTTTCCGGCAGACACAAGTCTGCTGGGGTTCAAAGACCTGCTGGTGAGAAAATTGTCAAGTCAAGCGGAACGCGACCTGTCAACATCTCCTCCTTCACATTCTCCCGCAACTGGGGGTGCGAGGAAAAGGCTCAGAATTCCGAGCCCACCCGCTGGCGGTGATGCAGGGCAGTCTGGAGCGACTGCTGATGCTGACATCTGGTCCGGACTGAAGGACCTGCCAACGATTACGGACATGTCGTCTACTGGCACTGCATAGGATTCTCTCCCCATTGAAAGAATGGTGGAGGATTATATGAGTGACCGCATCCAAGTAGGCACGTCAGACAGTCCGTACTTATACTGGCAGGAAAAAGAGGCAATTTGGAGGCCCTTGCACAAACTGGCTTTATTCTACCTAAGTTGCCCTCCCACAAGTGTGTACTCCGAAAGAGTGTTTAGTGCCGCCGCTCACCTTGTCAGCAATCGGCGTACGAGGTTACTTCCAGAAAATGTGGAGAAGATGATGTTCATTAAAATGAATTATAATCAATTCCTCCGTGGAGACATTGACCAGCAGCAATTGCCTCCACAAAGTACACAGGGAGCTGAGATGGTGGATTCCAGTGGGGACGAATTGATAATCTGTGAGGAGGGGGATGTACACGGTGATATATCGGAGGATGATGATGAGGTGGACATCTTGCCTCTGTAGAGCCAGTTTGTGCAAGGAGAGATTAATTGCTTCTTTTTTGGTGGGGGTCCAAACCAACCCGTCATTTCAGTCACAGTCGTGTGGCAGACCCTGTCACTGAAATGATGGGTTGGTTAAAGTGTGCATGTCCTGTTTATACAACATAAGGGTGGGTGGGAGGGCCCAAGGACAATTCCATCTTGCACCTCTTTTTTCTTAAATTTTTCTTTGCATCATGTGCTGTTTGGGGAGTATTTTTTTGAAGGGCCATCCTGCGTGACACTGCAGTGCCACTCCTAGATGGGCCAGGTGTTTGTGTCGGCCAATAGGGTCGCTTAGCTTACTCACACAGCTACCTCATTGCGCCTCTTTTTTTTCTTCTTTGCGTCATGTGCTGTTTGGGGAGTGTTTTTTGAAGGGCCATCCTGCGTGACACTGCAGTGCCACTCCTAGATGGGCCAGGTGTTTGTGTCGGCCACTAGGGTCGCTTAGCTTACTCATACAGCTACCTCATTGCGCCTCTTTTTTTCTTTGCGTCATGTGCTGTTTGGGGAGTAGTTTTTTGAAGGGCCAGCCTGCGTGACACTGCACTGCCACTCCTAGATGGGCCAGGTGTTTGTGTCGGCCACTAGGGTCGCTTAGCTTACTCACACAGCTACCTCATTGCGCCTCTTTTTTTCTTTGCGTCATGTGCTGTTTGGGGGGTGTTTTTTGGAAGGGCCATCCTGCGTTACACTGCAGTGCCACTCCTAGATGGGCCAGGTGTTTGTGTCGGCCACTTGGGTCGCTGAGCTTAGTCACACAGCTACCTCATTGCGCCTCTTTTTTTCTCTGCGTCATGTGCTGTTTGGGGAGTGTTTTTTGGAAGGGCCATCCTGCGTGACACTGCAGTGCCACTCCTAGATGGGCCAGGTGTTTGTGTCGGCCACTTGGGTCGTTAAGCTTAGTCACACAGCTACCTCATTGCGCCTCTTTTTTTCTTTGCGTCATGTGCTGTTTGGGGAGTGTTTTTTGGAAGGGCCATCCTGCGTGACACTGCAGTGCCACTCCTAGATGGGCCAGGTGTTTGTGTCGGCCACTTGGGTCGTTGAGCTTAGTCACACAGCTACCTCATTGCGCCTCTTTTTTTCTTTGCGTCATGTGCTGTTTGGGGAGTGTTTTTTGGAAGGGCCATCCTGCGTGACACTGCAGTGCCACTCCTAGATGGGCCAGGTGTTTGTGTCGGCCACTTGGGTCGCTTAGCTTAGTCATCCAGCGACCTCGGTGCAAATTTTAGGACTAAAAATAATATTGTGAGGTGTGAGGTGTTCAGAATAGACTGAATGAGTGGAAATTATGGTTTTTGAGGTTAATAATACTTTGGGATCAAAATGACCCCCAAATTCTATGATTTAAGCTGTTTTTTAGGGTTTTTTGAAAAAAACACCCGAATCCAAAACACACCCGAATCCGACAAAAAAAATTCGGTGAGGTTTTGCCAAAACGCGTTCGAACCCAAAACACGGCCGCGGAACCGAACCCAAAACCAAAACACAAAACCCGAAAAATTTCAAGTGCACATCCCTAATAATTAATAGTGCCCTAGTTCATATTCTGAACCAAAGTAGAGCCTTATTTAATGTTATGCCCCATAGCAGTGCCCTAGTTTCTTTCATGAATCGCAGTAGTACTTAAGTTCACCCTATGGCACATTTCAGAGCTGCCAGTACACATTATGCCGCACAGTATCCTCAATTCACATTATGATATATAGTGCTCCCCATTCATATTGTGCCTCATTACAGTGCCCCGGTTCATATTATATAACATTAAAATGCCCTCCAGTTAATTTTATACCACACTACAATGAGCAGGTCCAAGGGCATACCTAGATATATTGCAGGACCCAAGGAAAAAGTTTGAAAGGACCCCTACATACCACCCAACGGTAAAAAAAATGTATATAACACATATAACTTTGACAGGGGAGGTGGCCCCTCTCAACTCTGGGCCCCATAGCAGCTGCACTGCCTGCACCTATGGTAGCTACAGCCCTGTGTATAACACATGTAACTGTGACAGGGAAGGTGGCCCCTCTCAGCTCTGGGCCCCATAGCAGCTGCATTCCCTGCACCTATGGTAGCTACATCCTGTATATAACACATGTAACTGTGACAGGGAAGGTAGCCCCTCTCAGCTCTGGGCCCCATAGCAGCTGCACTCCCTGCACCTATGGTAGCTACACCCTGTATATAACACATGTAACTCTGACAGGGAAGGTGGCCCCTCTCAGCTCTGGGCCCCATAGCAGCTGCACTCCCTGCACCTATGGTAGCTACTCCCTGTATATAACACATGTAACTGTGACAGGGAAGGTGGCCCCTCTCAGCTCTGGGCCCTATAGCAGCTGCACTCCCTGCACCTATGGTAGCTACACCCTGTATATAACACATGTAACTGTGACAGGGAAGGTGGCTCCTCTCAGCTCTGGGCCCTATAGCAGCTGCACTCCCTGCACCTATGGTAGCTACTCCCTGTGTATAACACATGTAACTGTGACAGGGAAGGTGGCCCCTCTCAGCTCTGGGCCCTATAGCAGCTGCACTCCCTGCACCTATGGTAGCTACACCCTGTATATAACACATGTAACTGTGACAGGGAAGGTGGCTCCTCTCAGCTCTGGGCCCTATAGCAGCTGCACTCCCTGTACCTATGGTAGCTACACCCTGTATATAACACATGTAACTGTGACAGGGAAGGTAGCCCCTCTCAGCTCTGGGCCCCATAGCAGCTGCACTCCCTGCACCTATGGTAGCTACACCCTGTATATAACACATGTAACTCTGACAGGGAAGGTGGCCCCTCTCAGCTCTGGGCCCCATAGCAGCTGCACTCCGTGCACCTATGGTAGCTACTCCCTGTATATAACACATGTAACTGTGACAGGGAAGGTGGCCCCTCTCAGCTCTGGGCCCTATAGCAGCTGCACTCCCTGCACCTATGGTAGCTACACCCTGTATATAACACATGTAACTGTGACAGGGAAGGTGGCTCCTCTCAGCTCTGGGCCCTATAGCAGCTGCACTCCCTGTACCTATGGTAGCTACACCCTGTATATAACACATGTAACTGTGACAGGGAAGGTGGCCTCTCTCAGCTGTGTGCCCCATAGCAGCTGCCCTCCCTGCACCTATGGGAGCTACACCCTGTATATAACACATGTAACTGTGACAGGGAAGGTGGCTCATCTCAGCTCTGGGCCTCATAGCAGCTGCACTCCCTGCACCTATGGTAGCTACACCCTGTATATATATATCACATGTAACTGTGACAGGGAAGGTGGCCCCTCTCAGCTCTGGCCCCATAGCAGCTGCACTCCCTGCACCTAATACCTATGGTAGCTACTCCCTGTATATAACACATGTAACTGTGACAGGGAAGGTGGCCCCTCTCAGCTCTGTCCCCATAGCAGCTGCACTCCCTGCACCTATGGTAGCTACACCCTGTATATAACACATGTAACTGTGACAGGGAAGGTGGCCCCTCTCAGCTTTGGGCCCCATAGCAGCTGCACTACCTGCACCTATGGTAGCTACACCCTGTATATAACACATGTAACTGTGACAGGGAAGGTGGCCCCTCTCAGCTCTGGCACCATAGCAGCTGCACTCCCTGCACCTATGGTAGCTACACCCTGTATATATCACATGTAACTGTGACAGGGAAGGTGGCCCCTCTCAGCTCTGGCCCCATAGCAGCTGCCCTCCCTGCACCTATGGGAGCTACACCCTGTATATAACACATGTAACTGTGACAGGGAAGGTGGCTCATCTCAGCTCTGGGCCTCATAGCAGCTGCACTCCCTGCACCTATGGTAGCTACACCCTGTATATATATATCACATGTAACTGTGACAGGGAAGGTGGCCCCTCTCAGCTCTGGCCCCATAGCAGCTGCACTCCCTGCACCTAATACCTATGGTAGCTACTCCCTGTATATAACACATGTAACTGTGACAGGGAAGGTGGCCCCTCTCAGCTCTGTCCCCATAGCAGCTGCACTCCCTGCACCTATGGTAGCTACACCCTGTATATAACACATGTAACTGTGACAGGGAAGGTGGCCCCTCTCAGCTTTGGGCCCCATAGCAGCTGCACTACCTGCACCTATGGTAGCTACACCCTGTATATAACACATGTAACTGTGACAGGGAAGGTGGCCCCTCTCAGCTCTGGCACCATAGCAGCTGCACTCCCTGCACCTATGGTAGCTACACCCTGTATATATCACATGTAACTGTGACAGGGAAGGTGGCCCCTCTCAGCTCTGGCCCCAAAGCAGCTGCACTCCCTGCACCTATGGTAGCTCCATCCTGTATATAACACATGTAACTGTGACAGGGAAGGTGGCCCCTCTCAGCTCTGGGCCCCATAGCAGCTGCCCTCCCTGCACCTATGGGAGCTACACCCTGTATATAACACATGTAACTGTGACAGGGAAGGTGGCTCATCTCAGCTCTGGGCCTCATAGCAGCTGCACTCCCTGCACCTATGGTAGCTACACCCTGTATATATATATCACATGTAACTGTGACAGGGAAGGTGGCCCCTCTCAGCTCTGGCCCCATAGCAGCTGCACTCCCTGCACCTAATACCTATGGTAGCTACTCCCTGTATATAACACATGTAACTGTGACAGGGAAGGTGGCCACTGTCAGCTATGGGCCCCATAGCAGCTGCACTCCCTGCACCTATGGTAGCTACTCCCTGTATATAACACAGTAACTGTGACAGGGAAGGTGGCTCCTCTCAGCTCTTGGCCCCATAGAAGCTGCACTGCCTGCACCTATGGTAGCTACACCCTGTATACAACACATGTAACTGTGACAGGGAAGGTGGCCCCTTTCAGCTTTGGGCCCCATAGCAGCTGCACTACCAGCACCTATGGTAGACACACCCTGTATATAACACATGTAACTGTGACAGGGAAGGTGGCACCTTTCAGCTTTGGGCCCCATAGCAGCTGCACTACCAGCACCTATGGTAGCTACACCCTGTATATAACACATGTAACTGTGACAGGGAAGGTGGCCCCTCTCAGGTCTGTCCCCATAGCAGCTGCACTGCCTGCACCTATGGTAGCTACACCCCTGTATATAACACATGTAACTGTGACAGGGAAGGTGGCCCCTCTCAGGTCTGGTCCCATAGCAGCAGCACTCCCTGCACCTATGGTAGCTACACCCCTGTATATAACACATGTAACTGTGACAGGGAAGGTGGCCCCTCTCAGCTCTGGGCCCCATAGCAGCTGTACTCCCTGCACCTATGGTAGCTACGCCCTGTATATAACATATGTAACTGTAACAGGGAAGGTGGCCCCTCTCAGCTTTGGGCCCCATAGCAGCTGCACTCCCTGCACCTATGGTAGCTACGCCCTGTATATAACACATGTAACTGTGACAGGGAAGGTGGCCCCTCTCAGCTTTGGGCCCCATAGCAGCTGCACTACCTGCACCTATGGTAGCTACACCCTGTATATAACACATGTAACTGTGACAGGGAAGGTGGCCCCTCTCAGCTCTGGCACCATAGCAGCTGCACTCCCTGCACCTATGGTAGCTACACCCTGTATATAACACATGTAACTGTGACAGGGAAGGTGGCCCTCTCAGCTCTGGCCCCATAGCATCTGCACTCCCTGCACCTATGGTAGCTACACCCTGTATATAACACATGTAACTGTGACAGGGAAGGTGGCCCCTCTCAGCTCTGGGCCCCATAGCAGCTGCACTCCCTGCACCTATGGTAGCTACACCCTGTATATAACACATGTAACTGTGACAGGGAAGGTGGCTCCTCTCAGCTCTGGCCCCATAGCAGCTGTACCCCCTGCACCTATGGTAGCTACACCCTGTATATAACACATGTAACTGTGACAGGGAAGGTGGCCCCTCTCAGGTCTGTCCCCATAGCAGCTGCACTGCCTGCACCTATGGTAGCTACGCCCTTGGTCACGCTACATCCTGTAGCTCTGAGCATGTACCCTGCAGCCTGTACAGCCACCTGGAGCTTCCTAAGAATGCTATAGTCCACGTATGATTTATTTTACAGGGAGATAATATCCTCGTATGTCGGGTCATTGGAAATGGAACCCAAGCCCTCAGTACTGTGAGCCAGTAAAGCTATCCACTAAGCCAACCATGCTGCCCTACTGTGGTGCACAGTACTAGAAATACCATGCACACTGATTTCCCTATGTGTCTAATTATCCCATGCATGACCCGTCCCATCAATATAGGAAACTTTTCAAGTACAAATGAATGTCACATGGAGTACCCCCGGCCGGGAGTATTAGTGATGTAGGCTGTGTTCCACTGGTACTCATGCATCATCTGTATATTAATGATGCCACAGATACACGGGCAGATGTATTAACCTGGAGAAGGCATAAGGAAGTGATAAACCAGTGATATGTGCAAGGTGATAAAGGCAGCAGCCAATCAGATCCTGACTATTAATTTACATATTGGAGCTGATTGGCTGGTGCCTTTATCACCTTGCACATATCACTGGTTTATCACTTCCTTATGCCTTCTCCAGGTTAATACATCTGCCCCACGGTGTTTTATCACTACTGTTTCCAATTGTAATGTAATTGGCTGCGCTGTGTAAAAACTGTTTATAAATAAATAATTAGATAAATAAATACATAAATAAATGATACACATGAAGCAAATATTAAGAATTTACTCACCGGTAATTCTATTTCTCGTAGTCCGTAGTGGATGCTGGGAACTCCGTAAGGACCATGGGGAATAGACGGGCTCCGCAGGAGACTGGGCACTCTAAAGAAAAGATTAGGTACTATCTGGTGTGCACTGGCTCCTCCCTCTATGCCCCTCCTCCAGACCTCAGTTAGGGAAACTGTGCCCGGAAGAGCTGACATTACAAGGAAAGGAAATTTTGAATCCAGGGTAAGACTCATACCAGCCACACCAATCACACCGTACAACTTGTGATACCTTACCCAGTTAACAGTATGAACAACAACTGAGCCTCACTCAATGGATGGCTCATAACAAATCAATAACCCTTAGTTAAGCAATAACTATATACACGTATTGCAGAAAGTCCGCACTTGGGACGGGCGCCCAGCATCCACTACGGACTACGAGAAATAGAATTACCGGTGAGTAAATTCTTATTTTCTCTGACGTCCTAGTGGATGCTGGGAACTCTGTAAGGACCATGGGGATTATACCAAAGCTCCCAAACGGGCGGGAGAGTGCGGATGACTCTGCAGCACCGAATGAGCAAACACAAGGTCCTCCTCAGCCAGGGTATAAAACTTGTAGAACTTTGCAAATGTGTTTGAACCCGACCAAGTAGCCGCTCGGCAAAGCTGTAAAGCCGAGACCCCTCGGGCAGCCGCCCAAGAAGAGCCCACCTTCCTTGTGGAATGGGCTTTTACAGATTTAGGATGCGGCAGCCCTGTCACAGAAGAGGAGCCGACAGCGGACGGAGTCTGGCTCTGGGGGAAGCCCAGCATCTCCGGAGATGCAGGGCACGCACCCAGACTGACGATTCCGGGATCCCAGCGAAGCCACGCCCCCTACATACAAGGCCACGCCCCTTTTGCCAGGATCGCGACAGGAGATCAGGGGTGCGCATCGGGTGTCACCACACCCGGTGACGCCTCTGAGCAGGAGCACCCAGCTTGTTGGGGGCATGCAAGATAAACAGCGAGTCAGTCTTCCTGACTCCAGCCGTTCTGGAAACATATATTTTCAAAGCCCTGACTACGTCCAGCAACTTGGAGTCCTCCAAGTCCCGAGTAGCCGCAGGCACCACAATATGTTGGTTCAAATTAAACGAGGACACCACCTTTGGGAGAAATTGGGCACGAGTCCTCAATTCTGCCCTGTCCATATGGAAGATCAGATATGGGCTTTTCCATGACAAAGCCGCCAATTCCGACACACGCCTAGCCGATGCTAAGGCCAACAGCATGACCACTTTCCACGTGAGATACTTCAGTTCCACGGTCTTAAGTGGCTCAAACCAGTGGGATTTCAGGAAATCCAACACAACGTTAAGATCCCAGGGTGCCACTGGTGGCACAAAAGGGGGCTGAATATGCAGCACTCCCTTAACAAATGTCTGAACCTCAGGCAGTGAAGCCAGTTCTTTTTTAAAGAAAATGGATAGGGCCGAAATCTGGACCTTTATGGACCCCAATTTTAGGCCCATAGTCACCCCTGACTGTAAGAAGTGCAGGAAACGACCCAGTTGGAATTCCTCTGTAGGGGCCTTCCTGGCCTCACACCAAGCAACATATTTTCGCCATATACGGTGATAATGCTTTGCTGTCACGTCTTTCCTAGCCTTTATCAGCGTAGGAATAACTTCATCCGGAATGCCTTTTTCCGCTAGGATCCTGCGTTCAACCGCCATGCCGTCAAACGCAGCCGCAGTAAGTCTTGGTACAGACAGGGCCCTTGTTGCAGCAGGTCCTGTCTGAGAGGCAGAGGCCATGGGTCCTCTGTGCGCATTTCTTGCAGTTCCGGGTACCAAGTCCTTCTTGGCCAGTCCAGAACAATGAGTATTGTTCTTATTCCTCTCTTTCTTACTATTCTCAGTACTTTTGGTATGAGAGGAAGAGGAGGAAACACATATACCGACTGGTACACCCACGGTGTCACTAGGGCGTCCACAGTTATCGCCTGAGGGTCCCTTGACCTGGCGCAATATCTTTTTAGCTTTTTTTGAGGCGGGACGCCATCATGTCCACCTGTGGCAGTTCCCATCGGTTTGCAATCAGTTGGAAGACTTCTTGATGAAGTCCCCACTCTCCCGGGTGGAGGTCGTGTCTGCTGAGGAAGTCTGCTTCCCAGTTGTCCACTCCCGGAATGAACACTGCTGACAGTGCTTGCACGTGATTCTCCGCCCATCGAAGAATCTTTGTGGCTTCCGCCATTGCCATCCTGCTTCTTGTGCCGCCCTGGCGGTTTACATGGGTGACCGCCGTGATGTTGTCTGACTGAATCAGCACTGGCCGGTTTCGAAGCAGGGGCTCTGCTTGACTCAGGGCGTTGTAAATGGCCCTTAATTCCAGTATATTTATGTGTAGAGAAGTCTCCAGACTTGACCACAGCCCTTGGAAGTTTCTTCCCTGAGTGACTGCCCCCCATCCTCGGAGGCTTGCATCCGTGGTCACCAGGACCCAGTCCTGTATGCCGAACCTGCGGCCCTCGAGAAGATGAGCACTCTGCAGCCACCACAGAAGAGACACCCTGGCCCTTGAGGACAGGGTGATCAGCCGATGCATCTGAAGATGCGATCCGGACCACTTGTCCAACAGATCCCACTGAAAGATCCTCGCATGGAACCTGCCAAAGGGAATGGCTTCGTATGAAGCCACCATCTTTCCCAGGACTCGCGTGCAGTGATGCACCGATACCTGTTTTGGTTTCAGGAGGTCCCTGACCAGAGATGCTAATTCCTGGGCCTTCTCCACCGGGAGAAACACCTTCTTCTGTTCTGTGTCCAGAATCATGCCCAGGAAAAGCAGACGCGTCGTAGGAATCAGCTGCGACTTTGGAACATTCAGAATCCAGCCGTGCTGTTGCAACACTTCCTGAGAGAGTGCTACGCTGATCAACAACTGCTCCCTGGACCTCGCCTTTATGAGGAGATCGTCCAAGTATGGGATAATTATAACTCCCTTCTGCCGAAGGAGTATCATCATTTCGGCCATTACCTTGGTAAATATTCTCGGTGCCGTGGACAGGCCAAACGACAACGTCTGGAACTGGTAATGACAGTCCTGTACTACAAATCTGAGGTACTCCTGGTGAGGTGGGTAAATGGGGACATGCAAGTAAGCATCTTTGATGTCCAGCG
The DNA here is from genome assembly GCF_028390025.1 of Pseudophryne corroboree. NCBI lineage: Eukaryota > Metazoa > Chordata > Amphibia > Anura > Myobatrachidae > Pseudophryne > Pseudophryne corroboree. The sequence continues at coordinate 33,727,666 of NC_086453.1, forward strand.
ACACCATAAAATCCCCCTCTTCCAGGCTTGCAATAACCGCTCTGAGCGATTCCATTTTGAACTTGAATTTCTTTATATAAGTGTTCAAGGACTTTAAATTCAGAATGGGTCTCACCGAACCGTCCGGTTTCGGTACCACAAACACTGTGGAATAGTAACCCCTTCCCTGTTGAAGGAGGGGGACCCTGACAATCACTTGCTGGAGGTACAGCTTGTGAATTGCCGCCAGCACTACCTCCCTTTCCATGGGGGATGCTGGCAAGGCTGATTTGAGGTATCGGCGAGGGGGAGTCGCTTCGAACTCCAGCTTGTATCCATGAGATACAATTTGTATAGCCCAGATATCCACCTGTGAGCAAACCCACTGGCTGCTGAAGTTTCGGAGACGCGCCCCCACCGCACCTGGCTCCGCCTGTGGAGCCCCAATGTCATGCGGTGGACTTAGTGGAAGCAGGGGAGGACTTTTGTTCCTGGGAACTGGCTGCATGGTGCAGCGTCTTACCTCTACCCCTGCCTCTGACAAGAAAGGATGCACCCCTGACCCTCTTGCCTTTTTGGGAATGAAAGGACTGCATTTGATAATACGGTGCTTTCTTAGGCTGTGAGGAAACCTGAGGCAAGAAAGTAGACTTTCCAGCTGTCGCTGTAGACACGAGGTCCGACAGACCGTCCCCAAACAATTCCTCACCCTTATAAGGCAAAACCTCCATGTGTTTTTTAGAATCAGCATCTCCTGTCCATTGCCGAGTCCATAAGACCCTCCTGGCAGAAATGGACATAGCATTAATTCTAGAGCCCAGCAGGCAAATGTCCCTCTGAGCATCTCGCATATATAAGACGACGTCTTTGATATGGCCCAGGGTTAGCAAAACAGTATCTCTGTCGAGGGAATCTATGTCGTCTAACAGAGTATCTGTCCACGCTGCTACAGCACTACACATCCAGGCTGAAGCAATAGCAGGTCTCAGAAGAGTACCAGAGTGTGTATACACTGACTTCAGGATAGCTTCCTGCTTTCTATCCGCAGGCTCCTTTAGGGCGGCCGTATCCTGAGACGGCAGGGCCACCTTTTTAGATAAGCGTGTCAGCGCCTTGTCCACCCTAGGGGATGTTTCCCAACGTAACCTGTCCGTTGGCGGGAAAGGGTACGCCATCAGTAACCTCTTAGAAATCACTAATTTCTTATCAGGGGAACTCCACGCTTCTTCACACAATTCATTTAATTCATCAGATGGGGGAAAAGTCACTGGCTGCTTTTTCTCCCCAAACATATAAACCCTCTTGGTATTAACCGGGTTACTCTCAGAAATGTGTAATACATCTTTCATTGCAATAATCATGTATCGGATGGCCTTGGTCATTTTAGACTGCAAATGTGCCTCATCATCGTCGACACTGGAGTCGGACTCCGTGTCGACATCTGTGTCAACCATCTGAGATAGAGGGCGTTTATGAGCCCCTGACGGTTTCTGAGTCGCCTGGGCAGGCGCGGGCTGAGACCCCGGCTGTCCCAAGGCTGCAGCGTCATCAAAGCTTTTATGTAAGGAGTTTACATTGTCATTTAAGACCTTCCACATATCCATCCAATCAGGTGTCGGCCCCGACGGGGGCGATACCAAACTTATCTGCCCTTGCTCCGCCTCCACGTAACCTTCCTCATCAAACATGTCAACACAGCCGTACCGACACACCGCACACACACAGGGAATGCTCAGACTGAGGACAGGACCCCACAAAGTCCTTTGGGGAGACAGAGAGAGAGAGTATGCCAGCACACACCACAGCGCTATATAACACAGGGATTTTCACTGCTAATAAGTGATATACCCAATAGCTGCTTTTTTTGTATTCTTTGCGCCTAAATTTATGTGCCCCACCTCTCTTTTTAACCCGTTTTGTACCTGGATACTGCAGGGGAAAGCCTGGGGAGCTGCTTACAGCGGAGCTGTGAAGAAAAAATGGCGCTGGTGTGCTGAGGAAGAAGGCCCCGCCCCCTCAGTGGCGGGCTTCTGTCCCGCTTTCAGTGTAAAATAATGGTGGGGTTTTTTACATATATACAGTGCTAGACTGTATATATGTATTTTTATGCCAAAGGTACTTCAATTGCAGCCCAGGGCGCCCCCCCCCCAGCGCCCTGCACCCTACAGTGACCGGAGTGTGTAAGTGTGCTGGGAGCAATGGCGCACAGCTGCGGTGCTGTGCGCTACCTTAATGAAGACAGGAGACTTCAGCCGCCGATTTCGTCGTCTTCTCCAGCAGAAGCTCACTGAAAATAAAAAACCTAATAAATACTTTCTTTACTAGTAAGCTCAGGAGAGCCCACTAGGAGCACCCAGCTCTGGCCGGGCACAGATTCTAACTAAGGTCTGGAGGAGGGTCATAGAGGGAGGAGCCAGTGCACACCAGATAGTACCTAATCTTTTCTTTAGAGTGCCCAGTCTCCTGCGGAGCCCGTCTATTCCCCATGGTCCTTACGGAGTTCCCAGCATCCACTAGGACGTCAGAGAAATGAAAGGATACACATGAATCAAAATAAATCAATGATTACACAACTGTTTTGTTTTACTTGCAGGAGCTAAATATGGGAAGACAGCTGTCCGTGGATGCGGAACCAAAGCAATCTGTGACATCGGAAGCCAAACCCACAATTATGGAGGCACTAATCTGAGAAGAGAGATCACCTGCTCAAATGACGGCTTCAGCCTGCGCTCCAGTTTACTGCTTCTGGCCATTACAGTTGCATCGGCATTCAGATTAATGCTGTAGTCCACATTGGTCATCGGCAGTATACAGAGCCACTGTTCCAGCAGTGTTCAACTTCCCGTGTGTGACCGTTGGGAGCGCAACTTTTGGTGTCTGTTTAATTTAATTTTTTTATGTCAAGCACTTAAGTGCATGCATTAAATATTAATATGTTGTGCATGGGACATGCTTACATCACCGGTTACTGTTCCTAATAATACCAGGCCTACCCGTGGCCCTTAGGCTTTTATTTTTGCCCACTCACATACTAATAACATTGCTCAAAACAAAAAAATGAATGATTATGTAAAACAATCTGAATAATACCGCACAAATAAAGTAGACTATTTAACGATGACATTAAACATCTATACAATTAGGTAGAGAGGCTGTGCTGTTTATTAAACATCTGTGAGTGAGGTTAATAGATAACTTGCTATTGGAATTGCGTTGTACCTATACGCACAGTAAATAGCTTATTTATTACAGACATGTCATACTGGGCAGGGGTGATATAAAATATCCCGTTTAAACAAACCTCCAATACATGAAAGTGGCAAATGTGGCCATATGCAAAGGTGTCCGTTCTTCCATCCATCAATGATCACTGAATAACTGGAAAATGGCCCAAATAATGCAAATTGGCACAGCTAATACTCTGGACAACATTTGCACATACAGTATGCAAGCTGGTGACATCTTATCCATTGCCAGATTAAAGTCCACATGAGTATATGGCTGAAAATTATCAGTAGACTATTGTGAGAAGCAGAGGAGGTGGGACCAGTGCTGAGTGGGTGTGGCCAGTGCTGTGTGGTGCGTGGCCAGTAACTTGAGGGCGTGTACACCCCCTGCACTGTCAGCCCCAATATCTTCCTAATATGAAAAAAAGTTTAAACAATTGCATTATTTGTTGAGGATAATAGAAAATTCTATTTATTATGACCAAGAGGCAGCTATCATAATGATGGTCCTATGTTATGTGGAGGCCTGGTGCTGTTGTCCCATCCGCTCCATTGTTAATCTAGTCCTGCATGCAGGTGATGAGTGTAGCCAAAGATCTTATTGCAAGAGGTGGCCAGTAAACCAAACAGATAAAATAAGTATTGCACACTGTGTGAATGGAAAATGAAAGTGATATATATGTATAGTGCCAACGCCCTCACCTGTACTGGGTGACAGCTGTACTTTGCACCAGTGTTGGACTGGGCCCACCGGGGGAATGCCGTGGTAGAGGCCCATGCTTAGGGGTGTGGCCAACTGTCACAGAGGCTTGGCTAACCATTGTATGGGCCCCATGATAAACATATATAGTAAATAATGCTAGTGCATGCATGATAATAAACCAGATTGATAACTGCAATGCACCGTAGATAATATGTATAATGTACAATTCAAGTGCGCAGTCAGGAATCTGTTCCCTAGAGGAGGAGGAGGGCCCCCAGGCAGTGGGGCTCACCGGTGGTTTCCCCTGTACCACTGTGGGCCAGTCTAACCCTGCTTTGAACCATTATTTCACTGGTATGATGTGCGCCAGTAACTTCTGAATATTGAGGATATTTCCAAACCTTTTCCAAACTGGCCAAGTGATCATCCGTCCTTGTATAAATGCATAAACAACAGCGGAAGTGAAAGATAAGCTGCTTCTTGTAAAGTAAAAGCACATTGTTTCATTTTATTGAGTCCCTGAGCCAGAATATCCCCTGCGCTAAAGTATGTCTCAGAAGCAAGTGTAGAAGTTTCTTCCTTCATGGTAGCAAAAACATTATGTGTCTATGTAATTTTTTTACAATTAAAAATTCAGTTTCATCCTCTGCTTCTTAGGGCAATGAGACAAAGATCGCAATGCAGTCAGAGTCATCGCAACTTCATTACTGTATATAATGTTTGTGTGGTTTCTATGCACTAATCACTATGATGCACAAAGATAACAGCTTTCTTCCAATGTTGATAATGATTGTAAATGGTGATGTGAGTTTGGGAGAAACCGTTCTAGGTTACCTCTGGCGACACCTACAGGGGATAATGGTGTACAGTGAAAAATCTATGTTAGCCAAGAATAACAGTCCATTGTACAGTAATGTCACTTTCATGTCTGAGTATGAACATTTATCGGCTGTATCAATAAAAGTTCAAAAATTATTCGGTTTGATCTGTGTTAGCGAATTCCTATCTCTTCAAAGTAACCCCCCCCCCCCCCAAAAAAAAAATATTAATAATTAAATGCACGCTGGAATGAACAGTCAATGATGTCCCATCCTTACCCTTCCAGGCTTTTATGCCTCCTCACCCTTCCTCAGAAGTTGCTGCAAGGATGGTAATAAACAATGATGTTATGAGATCCCTGACTACTTTTATACTAGATGTCTGGTACAACTGCTGTTATGCGTTATATTATTATTTCAGTCTGTGCTTCACGCACTAGGAATCTCCATATAAGGCTTAATAATGATATCATGCTCTTTCACTCAATCGTTCATTGTTTTCCAGATTGAGTTTCAATGAAGCTCAACCGTTCCACTAAATAAAAACAAATGCATCTAAAAAGGAAGTTACTATTTGATGCTAATAAAACATGAAAAAAAAATACGATTTTAAACCTACTGGTAAATCTTTTTCTCCTAGTCCGTAGAGGATGCTGGGGACTCCGTAAGGACCATGGGGTATAGACGGGCTCCGCCGGAGACATGGGCACCTATAAAGAACTTTTAGTATGGGTGTGCACTGGCTCCTCCCTCTATGCCCCTCCTCCAGACCTCAGTTAGAGAACTGTGCCCAGAGGAGATGGACAATACGAGGAAAGGATTTTGTTAATCTAAGGGCAAGATTCATACCAGCCCACACCAATCATACCATATAACCTGGAATACACATAACCAGTTAACAGTATGAACAAATAACAGCCTCGGTCCAAGACCGATTCTAACTGCAACATAACCCTTATGTAAGCAACAACTATATACAAGTCTTGCAGATTTTCCGCACTGGGACAGGCGCCCAGCATCCTCTACGGACTAGGAGAAAAAGATTTACCGGTAGGTTTAAAATCTTATTTTCTCTTACGTCCTAGAGGATGCTGGGGACTCCGTAAGGACCATGGGGTTTATACCAAAGCTCCCAATCGGGCGGGAGAGTGTGGATGACTCTGCAGCACCGACTGAGCAAATGCTAGGTCCTCATCAGCCAGGGTATCAAACTTGTAGAATTTAGCAAAAGTGTTTGAACCCGACCAAGTCGCTGCTCGACAAAGCTGTAATGCCGAGATGCCCCGGGCAGCCGCCCAAGAAGAGCCCACCTTCCTAGTGGAATGGGCCTTTACTGAATGTGGTAACGGCAATCCAGCCGTAACATACGCCTGCTGAATCGTGTTACAGATCCAGCGAGCAATAGTTGTCACGATCCGGGTATCTGGACGCCATTTCTTACCCATCAGATGCCTCCTAAGGCTGGCTCAGCGCTCCAGGACCGGATCCCATCTGTTATCCTGATGTGTACATTCCTGTATCCTCTCCTGTCACTCTGGGACGCTGTCACAGTAAACGCCATATTACACCTGGCATGGCGTCTCCCGCGGCCTCCGCCGCCGTCCCTGAACTTCTGCATGCAGAGTGTCTGAGTGGCGATTACGTCAGCCGCGGCCTCCGCTGTGTCCGCGTGGTTGGATGTGCATCTGTCAGCCTGGCGCCTCCTGTCTCCGGTGGCCGGCGCCGCCATTACTGTTTTCATTACCACATGGATTACAAACCAAACTTCCCTCTAAGTGTCTGCATGGGCGCAGCCATCTTGGATTCTGTCAGCTGATCATTTCCACCAATCTGTTCTCAGTATTGATAATCTGCATAATTGCCTAGCCAATCCCTTCCTTGCTGCAGGTATAAATACACTGTGCCTGAGCAAGGAAGGCGTCAGTGCTTTGGTTGTCAAACCTAGTTTCTGTTTGTCTCTCTCCTGTGATTGTCTTCCAGGTTCCAGCTCCTGTCTCAAGACTTCCACCATAGAGACCCGCACCAGCATTCCACCTGCGGTGTAGCCTGACTCTCCAATCCATTGTGGATTCATCTGTTTCCAGCTACAACATTACCTGCTTCCAGCTCAGCTTCCAGCAGAGTACAGCTTCCCTTAAAGGGCCGGTGTCCTTTCTACACTTTACCACTCTCCACCGGTATTATTATTTCTCCGCTCTCAAGTTCTACATTTCAGTTCATATTGCATCGCTCCCAAGTTCATTTATTATTTAACTGGTTCCAGCCAGTATCCACTCCGTGCTAACAACAGTCTGGTTCCAGCCAGTATCCACAGCAGCTGTTTTATCTTCAGCAACCCAGCTTTTCCTGGAACACCAGCTGGCACAATCCTGGGTTATCTCCATTGCTACAGTCGGGCCTGGTAAGGACTTTCCATCTAGAAGATCATAAGAACTATCTCACACTACCAGTGCCCTGTGGCTCCTGCCATCCTGTAGTACCCAGGAACTGTATTTATTCTTTGCTGACTTTTACGTTTTCTTTTACTGCTGCTGTGTTGCGGAGTTGTCATAATAAACATCATTGACTTTTATCCAAGTTGTCGTGGTCACGCCTTCGGGCAGTTATTATTCATGTTACTTACATGTCCAGGGGTCTGATACAACCTCCCAGGTTCCGGTACATCTCAGCCCCTACAACTGAGGCTGCCTCCCGTCAGCTCAGGCCCTCAGTTGTGACAATAGTCTGCTTAGAAGCAGGCGCGCCAATCTTGTTGGCTGCATACAGGACAAACAGAGCCTCTGTTTTCCTAATTCTAGCCATCCTGGCTACATAAATCTTTAAGGCCCTGACTACATCCAGGGACATGGAATCCTCCAAGTCACTCGTAGCCACCAGCACCACTATAGGTTGGTTGATATGGAATGAAGACACCACCTTAGGTAAAAATTGAGGACGAGTCCTCAATTCCGCTCTATCAACATGAAAAATCAAGTAGGGGCTCTTGTGAGACAAGGCCGCCAATTCTGACACACGTCTTGCAGATGCCAAGGCCAATAACATGACCACCTTCCAGGTGAGAAACTTCAACTCAACCGTTTGAAGAGGTTCAAACCAGTGTGATTTTAGGAACTGCAACACCACGTTCAGGTCCCATGGTGCCACTGGGGCACAAAAGGAGGCTGGATGTGCAGCACTCCCTTTACAAAAGTCTGGACTTCTGGAAGAGAAGCCAATTACTTCTGAAAGAATATCGACAGGGAAGAAATCTTTACCTTAACAGAGCCTAACTTCAGGCCCATATCCACTCCTGTCTGTAGGAAGTGGAGAAAACGACCCAGATGGAAATATTCCGTAGGAGCATTCTTGGTTTCACACCAAGAGACACATTTCCGCCAGATACGGTGATAATGTTTCGCCGTCACCTCCTTCCTAGCCTTTATTAGAGTAGGTATGACCTCCTCCGGAATACCCTTCTCAGCTAGGATCCGGCGTTCAACCGCCATGCCGTCAAACGTAACCGCGGTAAGTCTTGGAACATGCAGGGCCCCTGCTGTAATAGGTCCTCCCTTAGAGGAAGAGGCCAAGGATCTTCTGTGAGCATCTCCTGAAGATCTGAGTACCAGGCCCTTCGAGGCCAGTCTGGAACAATGAGTATTGTCTGTACTCTTTTTCGTCTTATGATCCTCAACACCTTTGTGATGAGAGGAAGAAAAGGAAACACATAGACCGACTGGAACACCCATGGCGTTACCAGAGCGTCTACTGCTATTGCCTGAGGGTCCCGGGACCTGGCACAATACCTCCGAAGCTTCTTGTTGAGGCGTGACGCCATCATGTCTATTTGAGGAACTCCCCAAAGACCCGTTATCTCTTCAAAGACTTCCTGATGAAGTCCCCACTCTCCTGGATGGAGATCGTGTCTGCTGAGGAAGTCTGCTTCCCAGTTGTCCACTCCCGGAATGAAGACAGCTGACAGAGCGCTTACGTGATTTTCCACCCAGCGAAGAATCCTGGTGGTTTCTGCCATCGCGACTCTGCTCCTTGTCCCGCCTTGGCGGTTCACATGAGCCACTGCTGTGACATTGTCTGATTGAATCAGCACCGGTAGGTTGCGAAGAAGACTCTCCGCTTGTTGAAGGCCATTGTATATGGCCCTTAATTCCAACACGTTAATGTGCAGGCAGGACTCCTGGCTTGACCATAGTCCTTGAAAATTTCTTCCTTGGGTGACTGCTCCCCATCCTCGGAGGCTCGCGTCCGTGGTTACCAGAACCCAGTCCTGAATGCTGAATCTGTGACCCTCTAGAAGGTGAGCACTTTGCAGCCACCATAGAAGAGACACCCTGGCCCTGGGGGACAGTGTTCATTTTTTTTTATGTATTTGTAGATGGGACCCGGACCATTTGTCCAGAAGGTCCAATTGAAATGTCCTCGCATGGAACCTGTCGAAGGGAATGGCCTCGTAGGCTGCCACCATTTTTCCCAGAACTCGAGTGCATTGATGAACTGACACTCTTCTTGGCTTTAGCAGGTCTCTGACCATGTTCTGGAGATCCTGGGCTTTTTCCAACGGGAGAAAAACCTTCTTTCATTACGTGTCCAGTATCATACCTAGGAACGCTAGTCGAGTTGTTGGAACCAACTGTGACTTTGGTAGATTGAGAATCCAACCGTGCTGCTGGAGTACTCTCAGAGAGAGTGATACGTTCTTCAGTAATTGATCTGTTGATCTCGCCTTTATCAGGAGATCGTCCAAGTATGGGATAATTGTGACTCCTTGCTTGCGCAGGATCACCATCATTTCCACCATTATCTTGGTGAAAATCCTCGGGCCCGTGGAGAGCCCAAACGGCAACGTCTGAAACTGGTAATGACATTCCTGTACCGCGAATCTCAGGTACTCCTGATGAGAGGGATATATGGGGACATGAAGGTAAGCATCCTGTATGTCCAGTGACACCATAAAATCCCCCCCTCCAGGCTGGCTATTACCGCTCGGAGCGATTCCATCTTGAATTTGAATCTTTTCAAGTACAGGTTTAGGGATTTTAGATTTAAAATGGGCCTGACCGAACCATCCGGTTTCGGGACCACAAAGAGGGTCGAATAGTACCCTTTTCCCTGTAGGCTCAGGGGAACCCTGATAATTACTTGCTGTTGACACAGCGTTTGAATTGCAGCTAACACTACGTCCCGCTCTGGGGTAGAAGCTGGTAAGGTCGATTTGAAAAATCGGTGTGGGGGCACCTCTTCGAATTCCAGCTTGTAGCCTTGGGAAACTATTTCCAACGCCCAAGGATCCACATCTGACCGAACCCAGACCTGGCTGAAGAGTCAAAGGCGTGCCCCCACTGGTGCGGACTCCCGCAGGGGAGCCCCAGCGTCATGCGGTGGGCTTTGTAGAAGCCGGGGAGGACTTCTGTTCCTGGGAACCAGCCGAAGCATGTGTTCTCTTTCCTCTACCCTTACCTCTGGCAAGGAAGGAAGATCCCCAACCTCTTCTATACTTTTGCGACCGAAAGGACAGCATCTGATATTGTGGAGTTTTCTTTTGCTGTTGGGGAACAAAAGGTAAAAAGGTAGATTTACCTGCGGTAGCTGTGGAAACCAGGTTGCGAGCCCATCCCCAAACAACACGTCACCCTTATAGGGTAAAACCTCCATATGCTTTTTCGAATCCGCATCACCCGTCCATTGGCAGGTCCATAAGGATCGTCTCGCTGAAATAGCCATGGCATTGGCTCTGGAACTCAGCAACCCAATGTCCCTTTGAGCGTCTCTCATATACAAGACTGCGTCTTTAATATGGGCTAGAGTTAACAAAATAGTATCCTTATCTAGGGTATCAAGGTCAGCCGACAGGGTATCTGTCCAAGCTGCAACTGCGCTACTTACCCATGCCGACGCAATTGCCGGACTGAGCAAGGTACCAGTATGTGTATAAATAGACTTTAGCGTAGTCTCCTGCCTGCGGTCCGCAGGATCCTTGAGGGTCGCTGTGTCTGGAGACGGCAGCGCCACCTTCTTTGACAGGCGTGTTAAAGCCTTGTCCACAGTGGGAGAGGATTCCCAACGTACCCTGTCCTGGGTAGGGAAAGGGTACGCCATATCAATTGTTTTGGGAATCTGTAGTCTCTTATCTGGAGTCTCCCAAGCTTTTTCAAAAAACTCGTTAAGTTCATGAGATGGGGAAAGTTTATTATCTGTTTCTTTCCTTTAAACATGTGTACCCTCGTGTCGGGAACAGAGGGTTCATCAGTGATAGGCAACACATCTCTTATTGCAATAATCATACACTGAATACTTTTTGTCACCCTAGGGTGCAATCTAGCTTCATCATAGTCGACACTGGAATCAGAGTCCATGTCAGTATCTGTGTCCACAATTTGTGACAAGGGACGCTTTTGAGACCCCGATGGGCCCTGTGAGTCGGTCCAATCCAAGGATTGACCCCCTGATGCCTCCCTGGATTCAGCTTTATCTAGCCTCTTATGTAAAGATGCCACACTTGCATTCAACATATGCCACATGTCCATCCATTCCTGAGTCGGCACTGCCGACGGGGACACACCACTCATCTGCTCCAGCTCCTCCTTGGATAAGCCTTCCACTTCAGACATGCCGACACGCACGTACCGACACCCCCCACACACAGGGATATACCTATAAGGGGACAAATCCCCAACCAGGCCGTTTGGAGAGATAGAGAGAGAGAGTATGCCAGCACACACCCAGCCAGGGCCGTCTTTTCGTATGGGCTCAATGGGCACTTGCCCAAGGGCCCCAGGAGTATAAGGGCCCTAGTCTGATAGCGGAGGGTCCCCTCTTTCCAGGGGTACCAGATTTTTTTAAATCGGCCCTAGGGAACCGGAGATATCCGACTTCAAAGCAGTGGTCCCCATCAGAGCCTGTTAATTGCTCTTCCGAGACAGATCTCTAAGGCTCTTTCTGACTTAGAGTTTTTCTCCAAAAGCTGGGACTCTCCCCTTTCGGTGGTCACTGGGAGCGTGTCTCTACTATGCCCAGAACCAGATATATCAACCTTCAAGCAGCTGGTCCCTGCTCCAGCTCACCAAGCCTAATATGCAGTTTTAAATATTCGTCAGGGGATTGCTCTGGCTCCTGAACTCTGATCCCCAAGTCCCCAGTACCTCCTGATAGGTGGGACGCTCTAGATTGTTATCCAATTCAAAGCTAAGAAATCTTTTAACAGGAACTTGAGATATCTGCAGTCAAGCACGCTGCCCTCTCACCAGAAAATTATTAATATTAAGCCCACTCCACTATTGACCCCTCCCCTACATATTAAACACCCCCTACCACCCTGGAAGTCATGTACCGGGGCCCCTTCATTCAGCCCAATGCCCCCTTCTACTGTTTAGTGTTCTCCCTCCCGCCCCATATGTGCAGAAAAAGAGTGATTAGCAGAAATGACTGCTCCAGGTCCTACATGCTGAGTGGAAGATAGAACACCCCCTACCACCCACGGGACATCAAAGTTGCCACTGATAGCACCCCCCACCCCTACCGCTGGAGGATGCGTAGGGGCCTCAGTGCATTGCTGTGCCCAGGGGCCGACACTGTTGTTAAGACGGCCCTGCACCCAGCGCCAAACTGACCCTGGAAAACCCAGATAGCGCTTTATATATATATATATATATATATATATATATATATATGATTTTCCCACTCACTGCGTTTATTGTGCCCCCCTCCTCTTTTTCCAGCCCTCTGATGTGTTCAGCAGGGGAGAGACCTGGGAGCCAGCGTTTTCTGCAGCCTCTGTGGAGAAAATGACGCTGGTTAGTGCTGAGGGATCAAGCTCTGCCCCCTCCAGCGGCAGGCTTCGGTCCCGCTTCAATTTTGATAAAAAATGGCGGGGGTTATCTATTTGCTGCATCCGCAGCCCAATATGTCTAATTCTGCCAAAAACGAGGATTATTGCTGCCCAGGGCTCCCCCCCCTGCGCCCTGCACCCATCAGTGCTCTGTGTGTGTTGCTGTGTGTGGGAGCAATGGCGCGCAGCGTTACCGATGCACGCTTACCTCAGGAAGATCTGAAGTCTTCTGCCGCCTCTGAAGTCTTCTTGCTTCTCATACTCACCCGGCTTCTATCTTCCGGCATCAGTGAGGAGGACGGTGGCGGCGCGGCTCCGGGATGAACTCCAGGGTGAGACCTGTGTTCCGACTCCCTCTGGAGCTAATGGTGAACAGTAGCCTAAGAAGCAGAGCCTATCATTTAAGTAGGTCAGCTTCTCTCTCCTCATCCCACGATGCAGGGAGCCTGTTGCCAGCAGTGCTCCCTGAAAATAAAAAACCTAACAAAATTCTTTTAAACAGAAAACTCAGGAGAGCTCCCTGTAATGCACCCTATCTCCTCTGGGCACAAGATCTAACTGAGGTCTGGAGGAGGGGCATAGAGGGAGGAGTCAGTGCACACCCACACTAAAAGTTCTTTATAGGTGCCCATGTCTCCTGCGGAGCCCGTCTATACCCCTTGGTCCTTACGGAGTCCCCAGCATCCTCTAGGAAGTAAGAGAAAATAAAGTTTTACAGTTAACTTGAGTCCTATTGAGTAATATTGGAAAAAGAATCTAAAATAAAAAATAAAATATTTTTTTTTATATTATTAAATATGATACCTGCCTGTTCTGTTCCAGTGCTGTGCTGCAGATTGCCATATTAAAAGGGTGTTTCAGATGTATTAAATGAAGACAAACACTGCATGCTAGTTCCAAGTAGTCATGTTGAACAAGGCAGCCTGGACAGGAAGTCACACCCCCATCACAAGCAGCTACATCTATATAACTCACATGGCAACACTAGGTTAGATTAACATTACACAAACATCTTCCTTTTTTTTTTTTTTTTTTTTGTATGCTGCAGTTATAACATAACTAACAATGCTAACAATGTCCTCCATTACTTTGTTTATTTTGAAACTATAAATCAAGTCTGTCAGGTGGCCGTGAATGACGGCCACTATGAGTAAAAACAGGACGTTGAGTCGGAGATGAATTTCGTTGGGCAGGAGTCTGTATAACTCTAGCAGGTGATAATGATGGACTGCCATCCGGAATGTCTGCATGTTCCATGTTCTCATTTTCTCCATATTCAGGTATAACAATCTGTGGCCTTTCAAATTCCTGATTCACCATTGGCGCAACCGGCTCCATAATCAAGCCAGGAACGGAATGCCCAACATTCTCATGTAGTATTGTCCCTTCAGCTACTCGCAAATCCACACGATTGCGTCTGTACAAATTACCTTCCACATCCACAAGATATGAGCGTGGTGCAACCTTGCGCACACCGGTACCAAGTCTCCAACGGCCTGTGCGATCTCCAGGAAGGGGCTTCATGCGAATTGGCTCACCAATAGCAAGTTCAGGCAACTCCTTAGAAGATTTATCATACCCCAGCTTAGAAATCTGCTTCCTCTGCTGTAGCAATTTAGGCACACCTTGGACTACACTCGGATAGAGCAAAGTGCTGGCTACTGGTAAAGATGTCTTAAGTCTCCTTGACATCAGACGCTGTGCAGGACTAGTCCCCATGCCCTCGGTGGGTGTATTTCTCCAATGTAATATGGCCTTCCATTGGTCTGTATTATCACTGCTAGCTTTTTTGCACAAATTCTTTACTATCTTAACTGCAGACTCAGCTTTACCATTCGATTTTGGATAACGTGGGGATGAAGTAACATGCTCAAACTCCCATTCAGAGGCAAATCGTCTAAATTGTTCACATGCAAACTGCGGTCCATTGTCTGAGATCACTCTTTCAGGCTGGCCATAACGTGCAAATTGTGCCTTGCAGTGCTTTATTGTAGTCTCAGATGGTAAGTCTGGGAGAAGCTCAATTTCCCAAAAATCAAAATAATGATCCACTATTAACAGAAAGTCTTTGCCTGCATAGGTAAATAAATCCATGCTGACAATCTGCCATGGACGCACTGGTATCTCATGTGACATCATAGGTTCTTTCTGTTGTGCATGAGCATATTCATTGCATGCCGAGCAGTTACCAACATAGTTCTTAATCTCACTTTGCATGTTAGGCCAGTACAATGTATCTCTTGCTTGTCTGTAGCATGCATCACCTCCAAGATGGCTGGAATGTATGCGTGCCAGCATCTCGGTGTTAGGGTCTCCTGCCCTGTGCTGCCACGTCGTCATGGCAACCGGGAGACAAGTGCTAGCGGAGTAACCTGAGCGCAGCTGATACTCCGGTTCGGGTCTTTTGCTGTGCAGTGGTTATAGGCTCTGTGCATGGCAGGGGATCCGGTGCTGGTTTTTGTGCTCACAGTCTGTGAGGTCTGAGTGGGGCGTGGACAGCACCTGCTTTATAAGGCCTCTTTTCAGGGTAAGCAGATGCTGCTGAATCTTTGTTGGTTAGTCAGTTTCTGAAAGTTAGCCAGTACTGTGTAGCTTTGTATTTGTTTGTTGCTTACTGCAAATAGGCCTGGGGATTTGGTATTACACTCTGCCAATCCAGACCTAGCAGTAAGACTGGAGTCAGTCGTTTAGCTTGCTGGGGTTCTGTTACTACTCTGTGAACTTAGCAAGTTTGCGGCTGTATTCTAAGACTTGCCTGTCTAATCCTGTCTCACTGTGCTAGGTGTCAGGGGTCAGTTTAGTGGCAGTAAACCGAACCTGTGCACTGCAAGTGAGAATTAGGATTGTGGAGAATCTCCTTGTGTCTATCATTCCATCTCTGACCAAGGAGTTTACTGCCACACCCGTTGGTAACCCTTTAGGGTTTTGCTGTTGCCCTTAGCAACAGCATTTCGGGTTTTCTATGTATTAAAACACAACATCTTGCTTTTCACATCTGAGCAGTTCTAATACAAGGGAGATACCCAGTTCCTTAGCCTCTGGGCTTCTCTGTTCACGTTGTGTGTATTTTGTTACCCTACCACCTTCTGTGTACGTTATGTCATATTCCCTAGTCTGTCTGTGAGTCCATTTGTTTTGCATAACAGTTCAAACACCAGTACATTCCTGCAGGCACTGGAGTGCATAACAGTCCTGACACCAGTACTTTCCTGCAGGCACTGGTGTGCATAACATATTCAGCAGCCCAATACTCCTGTTGAAATTTTGTGGGAATATGGAGCATACCCCTCAAAATACGTTGCAACAGGTGGTTGATCAGGTGCAGGTCCTGACTCAAAAATGTAATGATTTGTCCATTAAAATGCACACCTCCCAGGCTGCTGGCGGAGCTCCCGCAGCAGCAGCACCTGCAGGGGTTAAGGAGCCGAAAGTAAATCTCCCGGATCGTTTTTCTGGAGATCGCTCGCAGTTCTTTTGTTTCAAGGAGAGCTGCAAGCTATACTTCCGGCTTAGGCCTCAGTCTTCTGGGTCGGAGATTCAGCGGGTGGGCATAGTGATTTCCTTGCTACAAGGAGACCCACAGGTCTGGGCATATGGGTTGCAGCCTGACTGTCCGTCGCTTAAAAGTGTTGATGCTTTTTTTACGGCACTGGGCATGTTGTATGATGACCCTGACAAGACGGCCTCAGCCGAAGCTCAGATTTCGATCCTTAAGCAAGGGCGAAGGCCAGTTGAGGTTTACTGTACGGAGTTTCGGAGGTTGGCCCATGATACCCAGTGGAATGACCCAGCCCTGAGACACCAGTACCGAAGAGGTCTTTCTAACCAGATAAAGGACCAACTGGTACAACATCCCTTGCCTGATAGCTTGGATCAGCTCATGCAGTTATCCATCCGGGTGGATAGACGGCTGAGAGAGCGTAGGCTTGAAAGGGAGACTGAGATTTCCTTCCTTCCCAAGGGAACCTCAGACTCTGAGGAATTTTCCGAGGAGCCTATGCAGATTGGGGCTACCCGCCTCTCCTCGCGTGAGAAGATGCGGAGGAGACAGCAGGGGTTGTGTTTGTACTGTGGGAATAAAGGTCATGTGGTAGTATCATGCCCAGAAAAGCCGGAAAACTTCAGGGCCTGAGGGTGATGGGAAATATCCTGTCAGGCCAGAAGTCAGAATTTCCCAAGAAGACTTTTATCATTCCGGTGACCTTGAAGATCCTCGGTCAAACTGTCAAGACTGAGGCCTTTGTGGACAGTGGGGCCGACGGGGTTTTTATGGACCGCCAATTCGCCCTGAAACACTCTGTTCCCTTAGTACCCTTGGCATCGGAAATTGAGATTTGTGGGTTAAACGGGGAACCATTATCCCAAGGTAAAATTACCTCTTGCACTAGCCAGATTTCTTTGTTTATTGGAGCCACACACTCTGAAAAATTGTCCTTTTATGTGACTGTCTGTACTTTTGCCCCATTGGTGTTGGGGTTACCCTGGTTAAGGGCCCACAATCCTCAATTTGACTGGGTCTCTGGGGAGATTCTTAGTTGGAGTACTGATTGTTTCAGGAGTTGCTTGAGCCTTCCAGTCAGGTTCTCGCAGCTAAGTTTGCCAGGATTGCCAGGGTGTTATGCAGATTTTGCGGACGTGTTCTCCAAAAAAGTTGCAGAGGTACTACCTCCCCATCGCTCCTATGACTGTGCCATTGATTTGTTGCCAAATGCTAAGCTTCCCAAGAGCAGGTTGTACTCCCTGTCACGTCCTGAGACTCAGGCTATGGCAGAGTACATTCAGGAGAACTTGGCTAAGGGATTTATCAGACCTTCACAGTCTCCAGTTGGGTCGGGGTTCTTCTTCGTGGGTAAAAAGGACGGTTCGTTGCGACCCTGCATCGACTTCAGGGAATTGAACCGTATCACGATTAAAAACTCATACCCACTGCCTCTCATTTCGGTCTTGTTTGACCAGCTTCGTACTGCCACCATTTTTTCTAAGATTGACCTACGCGGTGCGTACAATCTAATCCGAATAAGAGAGGGGGATGAATGGAAGACTGCCTTTAATACCCACTCGGGGCATTATGAATATTTGGTGATGCCTTTTGGGCTCTGTAATGCCCCGGCAGTCTTCCAGGATTTCATGAATGATGTGCTCAGGGAATATTTGGATAGATTCTTAGTTGTATACTTAGATGACATCCTAATCTTCTCCCATTCCCTGGAGGAACATCGGAAGCATGTACGCTTAGTCCTCCAGAAACTCAGAGACCACCGGCTTGGGGCGAAGCTGGAGAAGTGCGAATTTGAAGTTCAGCAAATCGCATTTCTAGGATATATTATCTCCCCAGAAGGTTTCCAAATGGAGGGTTCCAAGGTACAGGCAGTCCTGGATTGGGTGCAGCCCACTAGTTTGAAGGCGCTTCAGCGTTTCCTGGGCTTTGCGAATTTTTATAGACGATTTATCGCTGGATTTTCGTCTATAGTGGCGCCCTTGGTGGCACTCACTAAGAAAGGGGCGGATGTTGCTCACTGGTCTTGTGAGGCTAAAGCGGCTTTTGCCCGTCTCAAAAGGGCATTTGTTTCGGCCAAGGTGCTGCGACACCCAGATCCAGAGCGTCCTTTTGTGGTGGAGGTGGATGCCTCTGAGATGGGTATTGGGGCAGTGCTTTCTCAGATGGGAGTGTCAGATAATCGCCTTCATCCCTGTGCTTACTTTTCCCGTAAATTTTCGCCTGCCGAGATGAATTATGACGTGGGTAACCGGGAATTGTTGGCTATTAAGGATGCACTCGAGGAGTGGAGACACTGGCTTGAGGGGGCTAAGTTTGTGGTCTCAATTCTCACTGACCATAAGAATCTGGCATATTTAGAGTCAGCGAAGCGTCTCAATGCCAGGCAGGCACGATGGGCTTTGTTTTTTGCTCGCTTTAATTTTTTGATAACATATCGCCCTGGGTCAAAAAACATCAAGGCTGATGCGCTCTCGCTGAGTTTTGCTCCAATCCAGGAGACCACCGAGGAGCCGTTGCCCATTGTTTCCCCATCATGTATTAAAGTGGGCATTACCCAGGACCTCTTATCATTAGTCCTTAGAGCACAGGAGCAGGCTCCTCCAGACCTTCCGGTAGGTCTTTTGTTTGTGCCTCCTAGGTTAAGACAGCGAGTGTTCCTGGAATTCCATGCCAAGAAGTCTGCAGGTCACCCGGGTATTGCCAGAACTCGGGAGTTGCTATCTAGGGCGGTGTGGTGGCCCTCGGTGGCTAAGGATGTGGATCAGTGGGTTCGGGCATGTGACATCTGTGCCCGAAATAAGACTCCTAGAGGGGTTCCTGTTGGCCCACTACATCCACTCTCTATCCCATCTAAGCCATGGACCCACATTTCAATGGATTTTGTGGTGGACTTGCCCAAATCCTCGGGGATGACAGCCATCTGGGTTGTCGTTGACAGGTTTTCGAAGATGGCGCACTTCGTTCCACTGGTTGGGCTGCCATCGGCCAGACGCCTGTCTGAATTATTTATGCTGCATGTTGTGCGTCTCCACGGGTTGCCACTTGATGTGGTCTCTGACCGCGGATCCCAGTTTGTGGCCAAATTCTGGAGGGCATTTTGTTCCGATCTCCAGATTTCTGTCAGCTTGTCGTCGGGCTACCATCCGCAGTCTAATGGGCAGACTGAAAGGGTGAACCAGTCCTTGGAGCAGTTCCTCAGGTGTTATGTCTCCAAGTGTCAGACTGACTGGGTTGCTCATCTGTCCATGGCGGAGTTTGCCTATAACAACGCGGCTCACTCTGCTACAGGGATCTCTCCCTTCCTTTGTGTGTATGGGCATCATCCTAAGGCCAATTCTTTTGACCCCCTGGACTCCACGCCTGGTGGTTCCTCTGTGGTTTCGGTCCTTAGAGGTATTTGGCAGAAAGTGAAGAAAGCCCTTGTGTCTGTGTCATTAGTGACCAAAAGGGTTTTTGATAAGCGGAAAAGACCCTGCAGCTTCAAATTAGGAGACTTTGTCTGGTTGTCTACCAAGAATTTGAAGTTGAGACAGCCATCTCATAAGTTAGGCCCCCGGTTCATCGGCCCTTATAAGATCACCAGGGTTATCAATCCGGTGGCATTTCAGTTAGATCTGCCCCGTTCTTTGGGTATCAATAAAACATTTCATTGTTCCCTTTTAAAACGGGCGATTAGTAATCCTTCTTCCAGCGGAAGACCTTCCCCTCTTCTGATACGTGGCCAGAGGGAGTTTGTTGTTGAAAGGATTCTTGACTCCAAGGTGGTTCGGGGTCGGCTGTCATTTTTGGTGCACTGGAAGGGGTATGGCCCGGAGGAGCGGTCGTGGGTGCGCAGTTGTGATCTTCATGCCCCCAGACTGATACGCTCTTTCTTCTCGCAGTTCCCCGATAAACCCGGTGGTAGGGGTTCTTTGACCCCTCGTCAGAGGGGGGGTACTGTTAGGGTCTCCTGCCCTGTGCTGCCACGTCGTCATGGCAACCGGGAGACAAGTGCTAGCGGAGTAACCTGAGCGCAGCTGATACTCCGGTTCGGGTCTTTTGCTGTGCAGTGGTTATAGGCTCTGTGCATGGCAGGGGATCCGGTGCTGGTTTTTGTGCTCACAGTCTGTGAGGTCTGAGTGGGGCGTGGACAGCACCTGCTTTATAAGGCCTCTTTTCAGGGTAAGCAGATGCTGCTGAATCTTTGTTGGTTAGTCAGTTTCTGAAAGTTAGCCAGTACTGTGTAGCTTTGTATTTGTTTGTTGCTTACTGCAAATAGGCCTGGGGATTTGGTATTACACTCTGCCAATCCAGACCTAGCAGTAAGACTGGAGTCAGTCGTTTAGCTTGCTGGGGTTCTGTTACTACTCTGTGAACTTAGCAAGTTTGCGGCTGTATTCTAAGACTTGCCTGTCTAATCCTGTCTCACTGTGCTAGGTGTCAGGGGTCAGTTTAGTGGCAGTAAACCGAACCTGTGCACTGCAAGTGAGAATTAGGATTGTGGAGAATCTCCTTGTGTCTATCATTCCATCTCTGACCAAGGAGTTTACTGCCACACCCGTTGGTAACCCTTTAGGGTTTTGCTGTTGCCCTTAGCAACAGCATTTCGGGTTTTCTATGTATTAAAACACAACATCTTGCTTTTCACATCTGAGCAGTTCTAATACAAGGGAGACACCCAGTTCCTTAGCCTCTGGGCTTCTCTGTTCACGTTGTGTGTATTTTGTTACCCTACCACCTTCTGTGTACGTTATGTCATATTCCCTAGTCTGTCTGTGAGTCCATTTGTTTTGCATAACAGTTCAAACACCAGTACATTCCTGCAGGCACTGGAGTGCATAACAGTCCTGACACCAGTACTTTCCTGCAGGCACTGGTGTGCATAACACTCGGATCTCAAAGATTTTGGTATGATGACTCTTGGCCCCTTGTACAAAATGCCATTCTGTACGCTGATCTCATCTCTAAATGACCAATAGTCCCTCACTATGATTGGTGTCTCTTCTTTTGAGTCCGTCCATCCAGCCAGTACAATAGACTTCAAAATTTGCAGGCTCTCATCAGTCATGGTGTGCTGCTGAACCTGCTGCAGTCGCTGATCAGTGACATTCAGATAATCTGCCTGGTTAATCTTTGCAAAGTCAGTCATTATCGGATGCATGGTGCACACTGTGTGATAACTCTGAGCTGCTCCAGAACCCCCATCCATGGCTATTGCTCTACTAAGAGTGTCACTGATATACATCTCAGGGCCTGGCTTGTAGGTGACACAGAGATTGTAATGCTGTAATGTTAACATCATACTCTGAAGTCTTTTAGGTGCACACAGAAGAGGCTTTTTAAAGATGGCAATTAGCGGTTTATGATCAGTCTCCACTGTGATCACGTCCCTGCCGTATAGAAAATAATGAAAACGAGAACAAGCAAAGACAATGCTCAAGCACTCCTTTTCAATTTGTGCATAATTCTGCTCAGTTGGAGTCAATGCTCTTGAAGCAAATGCAACTGGTTGTCCTTCTTGCATCAAGCAACATCCCAGTCCGGTTTTACTCGAATCACTTTGTACAGTGACTGGCTTGGTAACATCATAATACTTAAGCACTGGTGTAACTGTGACCAAATGCTTTATTTCCTCCACAGCTTTATCATGCTTTGGAAGCCAGTGCCATATTGAATCTCTGTCCAGAAGCCTGCGCAGGGGTTCACATACCTCTGAGAGGCGAGGCATAAATTTGGCCAAATATGTCACAAATCCAATTAAACGTTGCACGGACTTTACATCAGTGGGCTTTGGCATTTCCAAGACAGCTCTAACTTTTTCAGGGTCAACTTTCAAACCTTCAGAGGACAGGATATGACCATGAAAATGAACCTCTTTCAACTTAAATTGCAGTTTCTTCACACTAAGTCTTAATTTCACTTGTCTGCAACGATCCAATAGCGCTAGCAACTTGCGGTCATGATCAGCCTCCGCTTCCTTTACTGTCTCGCCACAGCCAACCACAAGAATATCATCTGCTATCGGCTCAATGCCGCTAAGTCCAATCAGCAATTCGTGTTGTTTTCGCTGGTAAACCTCAGGTGCTACGGAAACTCCAAAAGGAAGTTTAAGCCATCTTTTCCTACCCCAAGGGGTCCAAAAGGTTGTCATATAGCTGCTTTTTTCATCCAGCTTACATTGCAGAAATGCATCACGTGCATCAACCAGTGTAAAGACTTTTGCTTTGGGCAGCTTATATAAAACATCCTCCAATGTCGGCATAATATAATGAGATCTTCGCAGTGCTTGATTTAAAAATTTAGGATCAATACAGATTTTTAACTTGTCAGGCTTTGCCACAATGACCATATTGCTAATCCAGTCTGTTGGTTCAGTCACAGGTGCAATATGCCCATCTGCTTCATACTGATCAAGCAAAGCTTTCACTTTCGGCTTGAGGGCTATAGGCACATTGCGTGGAGCACACTGGAATGGCGGAACACTTGGATCAAGTTCAAAATGTACTTCCCCAGGAACAGACTTCACTGGCCACTTGAACACATCATCATAGGCCTCTATTATTTGCTCTTTCCTCAATGGTCCAGACAAATCATGTTCCATCTTATGCAGCTCAGAAGGAATAGTAAATTGCATCAACCCCAAACGCTCACATGTGGAACCTGACAATAATGGTTTCTGGTGGGCCTCTACAATTTCAAAAGTAAGCACGTGGGTATGTCCACTAACAACTCATTCTGTTTTGAACCGTCCCAATGATTTCATCAGCTCTCCAGAATACAGCTTCAGTTTAGTGTCACTTGGCAGTAATGGAACTCTAGGAGCCAATTTCATCTTATCTTCCAGACTCATAACATCACATGTTGCCCCTGAGTCTAATTGACATGGTTGCCTCTTATTATTCAAAGTCAGATGTGCAAACCACTTTTGGCCTTCTGATCTTATAGTACCAATACATTCTGTTGAATAAATCACCTCAGCGCTATGGGTATCAGCTCCAGGTGTTTCATCTACTATGTGTACTTTCCCTGCTTTATTCCAGCTCTTGTTTGATAAGCACATTTTAGCAAAGTGATTGGTAATACCACATGATCTACAGGTTTTCCCAAATGCTGGGCACTGCTCTTTCCCTAGCCTGTGCCTATTACCAAAGTATTTACAGGCCATATATTTGGCTGCTGGTGAGTTCTGCTGCCGATTTACACACTTTGGGCTATCCAGCAAATCACCCCTGCTGTGCTGTTGTCTGTCTGTAACATTGACATTATCAATCTGTCTGTCTATTGCTCTGATTCTCTGGTCAGTGAGCTCTGCTGTGCGACACATTTCAATAGCTGCTGACAGATTTAAATTCCGCTCTCTTAGGAGACGGCGGCGTGTGTTTTCACAATTTATGCCCAATACTAATTTATCTCGTATAAGTTCATCTTTCAATGTGCCATACTCACAGGTTGCTGCCTTTTCTCTCAGCCGGGTAACAAATTTATCAATGGATTCACCTTCCTCTTGTTTACTGCAGCCAAAAATATACCTTTCATAAATGACGTTTTTTGCAGGCTTAAAGTATGCCTCCAATGCATCCAGGATTGCTTTTACATCTGTTTGTTGCTGCGCAGAAAGACTCAGGCTGTGCTTATAAACATGACGACATTCACTGCCCATCACTCTCCTCAGTGTGGCTGCTTGCACCTTCGCTGATTTATCATTCAGGCCTGTAGCTAAAGAAAAATCTTCAAACTCAGCTCTAAAGTTCTCCCAGTTGATGCACAAATTGCCACTCATCTGCATCCCATCAGGTGGAGGAATATTGTTGCTAGTTGCCATGTTGGTGCACTCCAACTCCAGAGAAGGCAGACAAGTTTAACACAATGGTGATTCAATCCACTTGATATCTATGCAATCCTTATCCTTTTCTTGTCACTGCAGGTCTTCTCATAAGCTTGAGCTGCTGCTCTGCCAATAATCAGCATCATTTGTGGGCTCAGGAACTTCTGACACCATGTTTCAGATGTATTAAATGAAGACAAACACTGCATGCTAGTTCCAAGTAGTCATGTTGAACAGGGCAGCCTGGACAGGAAGTCACACCCCCATCACAAGCAGATACATCTATATAACTCACATGGCAACACTAGGTTAGATTAACATTACACAAACAAAGGGCTTCTCTAAATAAACAATCCACTGGAAATAAGGCGCCTATAAATCAAATACCCCTGCTGATATGCTGTTCCCTGCTCTCACAAAGGCCCTCATTCCGAGTTGTTCGCTCGTTCTTTTTCTTCGCATCGCAGCGATTTTCCGCAAACTGCGCATACGCAATGTTCGCACTGCGGCTGCGCCAAGTAAATTTGCTAAGAAGTTTGGTATTTTACTCACGGCATTACGAGGTTTTTTCTTCGTTCTGCTGATCGTAGTGTGATTGACAGGAAGTGGGTGTTACTGGGCGGAAACTGGCCGTTTTAGGAGAGTGTTTGGAAAAATGCTGCCGTTTCTGGGAAAAACGCGGGAGTGGCTGGAGAAACGGGGGAGTGTCTGGGCGAACGCTGGGTATGTTTGTGACGTCAAACCAGGAACGACAAGCACTGAACTGATCGCAGTGGCAGAGAAAGTCTCGAGCTACTCAGAAACTGCAAAGAAAAATCTTTTTGATATATTGCGAATACTTTGTTCGCACTTCTGCTAAGCTAAGATACACTCCCACACATGCGCATTCTGGACCCGTTCGCACGGCTGCACTACCCCCCACCCATAGCAGTGCTTTTTTTTTTTCTACCCCCTGTAATTTAAATAAGAACAGTGTGCAAATTCGGCGCACAGCCCAAAAAGGTATGTGTTTTTGCTGGCAAGGGGCATGGCCACACAATAGTACCCCCAATTCAAATTATGCCTCACAGTAGTGCAACTTTATTCACAATTTATCATACGATAGTGTCCCTTATTCACATTACATCACACAGTAGTACCACTATGTGTTACGCCACACAGAGCACCTTATACACATAATGCCACACATTGGTAATGCATTTATACACATAATACCACACAGTAATGACCCTTACACATATGACACACATTATTAATGTCCTTATAAACATAATGCGCCTTACACATCATGCCAACCCTTATTAATGCCCTTATACACATAATTTCCCTTACACATATGTCGCACATTGTTAATGCCCTTTTACACATAATGACACACATAATGTCCCTTACACATATGCCGCACATTATTAGTGCCCTTATACACATAATGACACACATAGTGCCCCTTACACATATGTTACACATTATTAATGCCCTTATACACATTATGACACATATTGGGGGTAATTCCAAGTTGATCGCAGCAGGATTTTTGTTAGCAAATGGGCAAAACCATGTGCACTGCAGGGGAGGCAGATGTAACATGTGCAGAAAGAGTTTGATTTGGGAGGGTTATTTTGTTTCTGTGCAGGGTAAATACTGGCTGCTTTATTTTTACACTGCAAATTAGATTGCAGATTGAACACACCCCTCCCAAATCTAACTCTCTCTGCACATGTTAAATCTGCCTCCCCTGCAGTGCACATGGTTTTGCCCATTTGCTAACAAAAATCCTGCTGCGATCAACTTGGAATTACCCCCATAATTCCTGGCGTGAGTCAACTGGCAGCTCTGCTAACGTCAGGTGCCTATTTTTTATGAAAATGCATCTTATTTGCATTGCTATGTGGCTAGGATACACAAGCAGCTTCTGCTGATTAAAATGATATGTGGCATGCCTATATACTGTGTGCGACTGTGGCTGTATCTCCATACAAAATGCTACACACAAAATTTAGGCATGCCGCATATCATGTTAATCAGCAGAAGCTGCTTGTGCCCCTAGGCCAGGGACGTGCAGTCAGGGGAGGCAGCGGAGGCAGAGCCTCACCTGTCATATTCCAGTGAAAATAGCTGTTTTTTACCCTGATATGTGTTAGAACACAGATCAGTATAAAATGATGCTATTGTCATTGGAATATGAAATTGCAGCACTCCGCAAATGCAGAGAGCAGAGGAGAGAGAGGCACTGAGAGATCTGACTCTCTCTAGCTGTCAAATGCTGTACGGAGCTGGGGGCGGATCTGGGGGCGGAGCCACGAGTCAGGCATAATCCTGCATTGAAAACAGCACCAGCTTGAGGCAGCTCTGACATGCGTGCATGACACAGGCTGAAGGCACGCCCCTCAGTTATGCATATTCATTAGCTACCTCACTCGTCCTCCTTCCCCTGTGCTGCACAGAACGTAGGATACAGCCATAAGGAGACAGCCTCCTCATACAGATCACCAGGCAGGTAAACAACAGTGAAATGCCTGATCCCCAGCTCTATCACCATATCATCCAGCAAGGTTTAATGCTGATGGCACCATAGTGTGGGAAAGCTATTATTAACTGGCCCCAGCAAACATATAGCAAGCTGACCACTGCACTGCTGCTGAGGGGGAAGAGGTTTCTTTAAAGAAACAGCCTATTAAAAAGGTACAAGTGTTATGTGACTGCCCATGCACACTCTTGCATGGCAAGATTTTATGTGACACGTTTCCAATTTGGTCTTGTTATGTATGGAGGTACTTCTCTAGTGGCATATGACACAGTACTGTCCACTTTACTGTCTTTTGTAAGAATGTATACATTAACAGCAGTCTTTTTTTTTTTTCTTAATGATTTACATCTGTAGTGTGTGTGTGTGTGTGTGTGTGTGTGTGTGTGTGTGTGTGTGTATGTTTGTGTGTGTGTGTGTGTGTGTGTGTGTATGTGTGTGTGTTGGGGGGGGGGCAGGGGGAGAAGGCACAGGTCTCTGCCAGGAATAAAGCTCAGCCACCTTCCCCCTGTACTGACATGATGCTGCTGCAAGACTCATACCACTTTCACATCGCTAAAGCAGGTCACATGACCCCTTCCAGGTTGGTGACGTGCCCAGTGACGTGTGCAGAGGCAGTGCTCGGAGATCAGATTATCTCCCAAGTGCCGCCTATCCCCATAGTGTGAACGAATCCCGGATCACATCGACCCGGCATCCCATTCACACTGTGCACCTGACCCGGGAATAACCCTGCTTTATTTCCGGGTTGAAATACCAGGCCATGCGACACGGGAAATCGGAATATACCCCTTTCACACCGCACCTAAACCCATGTCAACCCGGCAATATACTGGGTAATTTGTGCGGCGTGAAAGGAGTATTACAGAGGCAGAGCTTCTCTTTCCTTTTTTGCTGGGTTTTATTAATAACTAATATGTCATTGATTATCAAAATATACAGAACCCCCCTCCCAAAAATAAATAAATAAATACAAGTGTTCCATAAGAAACTGGACACAAAGCCTACTTATAGTGTATGGTACAGTGACAAAGGGCCTAATTCAGACCTGATCACAAAAGCAAAATTTTTCTCTAATGGGCAAAACCATGTGGGTCATTCCGACCCGATCGCACGCTGCAGTTTTTTGCAGCCGTGCGATCGGGTATCAACAGCGCATGCGTGCCGGCCGCAATGAGCAGGCGCTTTGCTGCCCGGCGACGGCAGCTACGACAAGAACGAAGAATGTGTTAGCAGCGGCTAATGCAAGAAGATTGACAGGAAGAGGCCTTCTGGAGGTGTCAACTCACCGTTTTTGGGGAGTGACAAAGAAAATGCAGGTGTGTCCGGCCGTTTGCAGGGAGGGATCCTAACGTCAGCTCCAAGAAGATTCATCGCAGCGGCTGAGTAAGTCTTGAGCTGTGCAGAGACTGCACAAACTTTTTGTTTGTGCAGCTCTCTGCACAAGTGATCGCTCCCCTACACAGCCCTAACCCCCTCCCCTGTAGGCGGTGATTACCTGGTCACAGCAGTGCAAAAATCCGCCTGCGCGCGACCTGGTCGGAATGAGGTCCCATGTGCAGTGCAGGGGAGGCAGATATAACATGTGCAGAGAGAGTTAGATTTGGGAGGGTTATTTCGTTTCTGTGCAGGGTAAATACTGGCTGCTTTATTTCTACACTGCAATCTAGATTTCAGTTTGAACACACCCCACCCAAATCTAACTCTCTCTGCACATGTTATATCTGCCCCCCCTGCAGTGCACATGGTTTTGCCCATTAGAGAAAAATTTTGCTGCTGCGATCAGGTCTGAATTAGGCCCTATGTCACTGGCTGCCTGACTGCGTGCCAGAGTTGCTGCCCACTATATAATGTACTGTACTGTAAGTGACTCTGGCCAGTGTGTACTGTGCCTAGCAATGGCAGTGCAGTCACTTGCGCTAAGGGATGTGTCCCTTATGACATATGACAGTAGTCTGCACAGTCTACAGCATAGTGCAGCCCTCCCCGACATGCTCTGCTGTTGGGTTCATATATATGTAAATCTGTCTTTGATATTAGCCAGTGCCTCCCCAGCCATTTACCTCACCGCACGTCACTGCCCTAGGCATACCAGATGCCCTAGGCAATTGCCTAGTTTGCCTATGCCTAGGGACGGCTCTGCACACAGGGAACCTACAGGAATATGAAATGCACTGAGAATGCAGGAAAAAAAGCCTAAGTATCTGACAGGTGAAACTGCACAGACCTCACATATATGAGACAGGCTGCAGTTACACTAAACACAAACAAGTACATAAGAAAACCTGGAATGCTAACAGAAATTTAACAGCCTCACAACATAAAAACACAAGCAGGAATGAGCCACAGCGGTGGCTCATGACAGTTTCATAGAGAAGTGGGCATTTCTGGGAAGATTGGGTAGATTGGGAGCAGGGCTTAATTTAACCCATTTTCAGATGACTAAATGTTTAATTTTCAGAAATAATGTATACAAGTCGCACATGGTCAGTTGTTGATGTTGTTAATTCATGAGATGAAGTTCAATTAAGGAAAGCCACACAATGTTTCCTTCAGCAGCAAAATATTGTAAAAATAAGCGGCTTGAGTACTATTTGAGAAAGAGCGCTATATATATATATATATATATATATATATATATATATATAAAAATATAATAATAATAATAATAATAATAGTAATTATTATTATTTAAAAGTCTTGGTGTGGCCTTATATACTGTACACTATATAAGTCATTACATATACCTTGATAATGTCGATATTATCTTAAACCATAAGGCTATACCTTTAAACACACTTTTACCATGGAGCCGCTGCGGCCGCTAGACTTAATGTGCACTCTACGTACTCTGTACGCTATTTGCATACAGAGTCCCATACCTTGTACGAACTTAGCGTACAAACGCCGCGCTGGGGGTACAAAGTACACACAGTGCACACACACCAAGAGTTATACCTTAAACCTTATGCATAATGCAAAGCAATGATATTCTTACACTTTAAACCTTTATGCAGCGTTGACGGTATTAAATACCCACAGAGCGTACACACCTTATCAATACACCTTTAAATCTTATACAGTTAGGTAATGTAATACACTTTAAACCCTAGCAGGGAAAAGAGGACACAACACCGATTTGTAGTTAAACACTGGGTTCCGACACCACACAGTATATATCTGGAAGGGGGTTAACAATACATTTTGTACACTACAATACAACAGAGTAAATGGCTACAGTCAATGTACATACGTGAGAATATTCGCGTGCGCTTCCTGGTCCAGTCCTCCGCTAATCAGGTTGATAGCGTTAAGATGTAACAGAGAAATTACCAAGGTAATAGGTTCGGCGTGTGTTAAGGTAAGGTGCTTCTCGTTAGAGCTGCTGTAAAGAAGGGGGTAGTTAGCCCCTGAAAGTGACAAGAAAAAGCAATATATACAGCGCTTGAAAAACTAGATATGGAAAAAACAATTAAGTTTTATTTAATAAAATTTGTTGCAACAATTAATTAAAAAAATAATTCATAGATGTACATCAATTATAAATAAAAATATTTGTATAAATTTGTTGGGCAAGCACAGCAAGATAGTTTGGTATATTACCATACAAGAAGTTGAGCAATCAATTGGTACATGTACTCCAAGGAACTTGTGCCACAGTCCTGGTGGCAATTTGCAATGCTGGCAGATAAAAGTCCACAGATTTCTTTAAAGACAGACCTTTGCTTTGTTCCGGGCAGCAACCCAGTCCTATTTGCAGCTTGGTCTCCTTTGTTTGTAGTGGATATCTGTCAAATCCCCGTTTAGGCTTGTATATGGACTTCTAGGCTTGTTCCAGGTATGGAAAAATTGGAGTCTGTAGTGTCCAACTTCTCTTAACCAATGCGTTTCACTGTATCAACAGCTTTTTCAAGGTATAGATGTTTGCTGTAAAGGTGCCCTTTTTAAAGGCTGTGCTGATTGCCCATTACTGACAGCTGACGATAATTTTAGCATCATCAAAAAAACTTTAAAACAAAACCATATCCAGTTTAAAATATTGGTAAGCACAGAAGACAAATGTATATGCATGTAAAAAGTGCTTTTAGTGCATATTTATTACAATATATAATGGAAATAGGTGAAAGGAATAAGCATTTCCTGTTTGTGGGTCCGATCACGTGACCACCAGGGTCATTTCCTGTGGTTGGAACGCATATGTAACCAATCGTTGGTGGCCTGTGGTGAATTTCCTGACCATGTGACTGACTGCATGTAAATACAGCCAGCCCTATGGTTCGCCTGCGTCTCCATGCGTGCGTCCCGAATCGTCAGGCGGCCCGATCACGTGCGCCCGATCACGTGATCCAGCCCCGTGACTGGCGCGCGTCGCCGGAAGTGTGTCATTCCCCTAGTCTGATGCCAGGGGCGGTCACGTGATCGGACCTTCCAGATCGCGTTTTTGCCCTTAGTTCACTCCATGAATCTAGGACTCTTTAAAATATAAATTCACCAGTGTCTTTCCTTATACTTGGGTATTTCTTACAGCTGGTTCCAAGACAATATATATCTTTTAAAACATTACGATTTCTATTTGTGTGTATTCTTTACCAGTATGTGTCTAAATCACATGACAATAATTAGCCAATAGACATTCTAACATTCAAATAGTACAGACATTCTAGTATTTAAACAATAGGGATTTCATTGTACATGCAATAGATCCTGAATCTTCTCATTCTTTATAGCAATCAGAAATTGGTTTAAAACAATGTATCTTAATATATGTAGGTGAGGAGCTTAATAAAGATGTTTTAATTCATTTATATTTATTTATTTGTTTGTTTTGCTCACTACTACCATCTTGAGTTTAAATTCTATAATTACAAGTTTAAGTAAGAAAAAAGGTATGTATATACATATATAGCTCTAACAGTTGGAATATACTATCAAAAGTCTATCACTCCACCAATGTTGCACTTTGGACCATTTATCTTAGATTTCTATAATACCACATTTAATTCTAATGCCTCGTTGAGGCCGCTTGGATATAAAGAATTTAATTGGAATGTCCAAAAAATCTCTTGCCGACATAATCTTGTGAATCTGTCACCCCCCCCCCCCCCGATTGGTTGGTGCTATGTGTTCTAATCCAACAAGTCTTAGGGAACTGGGGTCTTTTTTATGGTGATACAAGAAGTGTCTTGATACACTATGTTTTGTTAATCCATTAGTAATATTTCTGCGATGTTCCATAAATCTGGATTTTAGAGCTCTAGTTGTTCTACCTACATATTTTAAGTTACATCCACATTCCAGTAAATATACCACCCATGTTGTGTTACAATTAATGAAGCTAGAGATATTTATGTATTTTTCTTTTGATATTGTGTTCACCATTTTAGTTTTGTTACGTGCATGTGAACACGTCGTGCACCTGTTGGCTCCGCATTTATAAAATCCATTGGGTTTTGTAGTTATCCAACCTTTTTTGGATTTTTCGTCTATATCAGCAGGTAAACTTTTTAATTGACTGGGAGCTAGTATAGTTTTCAAAGACTTATTTTTTCTAAAAATAAATTCCGGTTGTGTAGGAAGAATACTACCCAGAATAGGATCATTTTGGAGCATATGATAATTTTATTTTAATAAAACAAAATTATCATATGCTCCAAAATGATCCTATTCTGGGTAGTATTCTTCCTACACAACCGGAATTTATTTTTAGAAAAAATAAGTCTTTGAAAACTATACTAGCTCCCAGTCAATTAAAAAGTTTACCTGCTGATATAGACGAAAAATCCAAAAAAGGTTGGCTAACTACAAAACCCAATGGATTTTATAAATGCGGAGCCAACAGGTGCACGACGTATTCACATGCACGTAACAAAACTAAAATGGTGAACACAATATCAAAAGAAAAATACATAAATATCTCTAGCTTCATTAATTGTAACACAACATGGGTGGTATATTTACTGGAATGTGGATGTAACCTAAAATATGTGGGTAGAACAACTAGAGCTCTAAAATCCAGATTTATGGAACATCGCAGAAATATTACTAATGGATTAACAAAACATAGTGTATCAAGACACTTCTTGTATCACCATAAAAAAGACCCCAGTTCCCTAATGCTGCATTCACATCGCAAATGCCGGGTCCTACCCGGTAAGACAAACGTGTACTTACCGGGTGGGCTCCGGCATTTGCGCTCCGTTGCAGGCTTCCCGACCCGGCAATATACCGGGTCGGTTGCCATAGCAACGGAGCTCAGCAGCAGCAGCAGGGGCGGGGTGGAGGCGGCGTCGGGAGATGAGCTCATCTCCAGCGCCGCCTCTCCCTATCTTGTGAATGGGAACCGTGTCGCATCGACACGGCTCCCATTCACACCGCAACTGACCCGGTAATCAACCCGGGTAAAACCCTTCTTTTTTACCGGGTTGATATACCGGGTCAGGCGACCCGCTAAATCACCCAGTGTGCTTTCACATCGCACACTGACCCGGTTCGACACGGCAATATGCCGTGTCGGTACCGGGTTATTTGTGCGATGTGAAAGGGGTATAAGACTTGTTGGATTAGAACACATAGGGGGTAATTCCAAGTTGATCGCAGCAGGATTTTTGATAGCAATTGGGCAAAACCATGTGCACTGCAGGGGGGTAGATATAACATGTGCAGAGAGAGTTAGATTTGGGTGGGTTATTTTGTTTCTATGCAGGGTAAATACTGGATGCTTTATTTTTACACTGCAAATTAGATTGCAGATTGAACACACCCCACCCAAATCTAACTCTCTCTGCACATGTTATATCTGCCTCCCCTGCAGTGCACGTGGTTTTGCCCAATTGCTATCAAAAATCCTGCTGCGATCAACTTGGAATTACCCCCATAGCACCAACCAATCGGGGGGGTGACAGATTCACAAGATTATGTCGGCAAGAGATTTTTTGGACATTCCAATTAAATTCTTTATATCCAAGCGGCCTCAACGAGGCATTAGAATTAAATGTGGTATTATAGAAATCTAAGATAAATGGTCCAAAGTGCAACATTGGTGGAGTGATAGACTTTTGATAGTATATTCCAACTGTTAGAGCTATATATGTATATACATACCTTTTTTCTTACTTAAACTTGTAATTATAGAATTTAAACTCAAGATGGTAGTAGTGAGCAAAACAAACAAATAAATAAATATAAATGAATTAAAACATCTTTATTAAGCTCCTCACCTACATATATTAAGATACATTGTTTTAAACCAATTTCTGATTGCTATAAAGAATGAGAAGATTCAGGATCTATTGCATGTACAATGAAATCCCTATTGTTTAAATACTAGAATGTCTGTACTATTTGAATGTCAGAATGTCTATTGGCTAATTATTGTCATGTGATTTAGACACATACTGGTAAAGAATACACACAAATAGAAATCGTAATGTTTTAAAAGATATATATTGTCTTGGAACCAGCAGTAAGAAATACCCAAGTATAAGGAAAGACACTGGTGAATTTATATTTTAAAGAGACCTAGATTCATGGAGTGAACTAAGGGCAAAAACGCGATCTGGAAGGTCCGATCACGTGACCGCCCCTGGCATCAGACTAGGGGAATTACACACTTCCGGAGACGCGCGCCAGTCACGGGGCTGGATCACGTGATCGGGCGCACGTGATCGGGCCGCCTGACGAATCGGGACGCACGCATGGAGACGCAGGCGAACCATAGGGCTGGCTGTATTTACATGCAGTCAGTCACATGGTCAGGAAATTCACCACAGGCCACCAACGATTGGTTACATATGCGTTCCAACCACAGGAAATGACCCTGGTGGTCACGTGATCGGACCCACAAACAGGAAATGCTTATTCCTTTCACCTATTTCCATTATATATTGTAATAAATATGCACTAAAAGCACTTTTTACATACATATACATTTGTCTTCTGTGCTTACCAATATTTTAAACTGGATATGGTTTTGTTTTAAAGTTTTTTTGATGATGCTAAAATTATCGTCAGCTGTCAGTAATGGGCAATCAGCACAGCCTTTAAAAAGGGCACCTTTACAGCAAACATCTATACCTTGAAAAAGCTGTTGATACAGTGAAACGCGTTGGTTAAGAGAAGTTGGACACTACAGACTCCAATTTTTCCATACCTGGAACAAGCCTAGAAGTCCATATACAAGCCTAAACGGGGATTTGACAGATATCCACTACAAACAAAGGAGACCAAGCTGCAAATAGGACTGGGTTGCTGCCCGGAACAAAGCAAAGGTCTGTCTTTAAAGAAATCTGTGGACTTTTATCTGCCAGCATTGCAAATTGCCCCCAGGACTGTGGCACAAGTTCCTTGGAGTACATGTACCAATTGATTGCTCAACTTCTTGTATGGTAATATACCAAACTATCTTGCTGTGCTTGCCCAACAAATTTATACAAATATTTTTATTTATAATTGATGTACATCTATGAATAAATTTTTTAATTAATTGTTGCAACAAATTTTATTAAATAAAACTTAATTGTTTTTTCCATATCCAGTTTTTCAAGCGCTGTATATATTGCTTTTTCTTGATAGCGTTAAGAGTCTTGTGTCCGGCCGGCCTGCAGCATGCTTTATTTATACAAGTCTTCCAAAAGCAATACAATGGATGCTGTAATCCCTTTGTCCATTGGACACAGGAACGCACTTTTACAGTACAAGAGAGGTCATAGGTCGATTTGAAAAGGTAGGCGGTGTCTTTCCCAATTGCTCTTGTGGGTGGTCTCCTCTGGATTCCCGCCGCATACATATTATACAGTAAATACAGTTTAAACATATATTCTGTTTCTACACCTAACTATCCTCAGGAACATGCGATCTTCTGCAAACCAACAACGGAATGTTACCCTTAAAATACCCTACCGCTGGATACCAAACACCACCTTATGACCTTTTTCTGTCCCCTCCTATCCTGTAAAGGTGAATCCCCTTGTTCTGGAATCATTTAAACAGTTGTTACTTTCTGATGTGATGCAGGGGGACTATGTGTACAATGTGCACTATTTGGATTAAATATGTAATGTTTCGATAGCCCTCCATGCGTTCACAATCTCTGCCGTAAGTAGCCATACCACGCGCAGGACCGCGGGAGCGACCATACGCAAATTGCAGATATGTGCACGCACGGCAGAACAAGTGCACGCGCAGTGGGCATGTGTGTGTGGTTTATACTTGATATGTGTGCTGCAATATTTTTTGACTTTGACAGTCCACCCTTTGGCAGTCACCAAGAACTGCCACTATCTAATTACTAAACAGAAAAATATCAATACAATATTTAAAGAAAATTATGATCTGGGGAGAGTGGTAGGTAGGAAAGATATGAACTAGTGGATTAGTAAAAGCATGTATGTATGAATCCATGTCTGAGGGGCATGTATCATGCCGTATATGTACTAAATAAGCTTTGAGGTATTGCGAAGTATACATTAAATCTTTCTTATCCCGTATTAAGGGTCTGTAAGTGGGCCAACAAACACTACCGATCTCTTTTTCGGCTACTTGTTCCAACAAATGGGGTACACATTTAGTTGATGATACATGGAGGGGGAACATATGTGAGTGCTAGTATATGTGGATATCACCTGTCGACTATGTGTGTCACTAACTGAAGGTTGTAGAGATGAAGATAAGACACATATCTAAAACTAAGTGATTCATCGTGCCCTACGGGCGCTCTTCACACCGTCGTAAGGGGCTACGCCCTGTTAACCCTTGCACACCCTTGTGGCGTGCAATATTTGTATTATATGGAGTATTACATCCAATCATAATTGTGTGAGTGGTTAAATATTGCACGGACAAAGGGCGTGCAATGGTTAAGGGGTGGAAGCCCCTTGCAACGGCGTGAACAGCGCACGCAGGGCCTGGTGAATCACCTAATAGGTGCTTTGGTTGGGGGAGTAGGGGGTGTGGGGAAGAGGCAGATGGGATCCTGGGGTGCCACGGGAGGGGCGGTTGCGGTGGTGCCGCAGGTGGGGGAGGGTGTATGGGTGCCGCGGGTGGTGGTCCGGAGGCGCTGTGGGTGGGGGAGGAGCAGTTGCGGGGTTGCCCCGGGTGGGAGAGGGGTGGATGCGGTGGTGTGGCGGGAGGTACGGGTGCGGGGTCACTGCGGGTGGGGGTGGGAGTCCGGAGCTATTGCGGGCGCTGGAAGGGGTGTGTGGTGGTGCTGCAGATGGGGCCCGGAGGTACTGCGAGTGGGGGAGGGGCGGGTAATGCTTCTCCTGCTTCTCCTCTTGTCAGCAGCTAAGCTGCTGTCCTACTTTTGGCAGCGGCTCTTCCAGAGACTCGCACAGCAGGCAGTCACTATTGTTTGCGCCGGTGTCCCAATGTGCCGCATTACAGGGAAGAAGATGTACACAATAAACTACAGCTCCCAGCAGCCCTAGAGGGCGGAATGCTTCGGCGCTAAGGGCTGCTGGGAGCTGTAGTATATGTAGTGCATCTACTTCCCTGTAATATGGCACGTTGGGACACTGGTGCTAACAATAGTGACTGGCTGGCAGAACTGAGTGACTGGCTTAATCAATGTAAAAGGTGAGAGTGCTGTGCAGTGTCAGTGACACTACACACATGCAGCAGCGCCGGAAGCACAAAACCTTTTCTCCCCCTCGGCGCCGGCAGCACAAAACCTCCTCTCCCCCCTCCCCTCCCCTGTGTGACATTCAGTGGCCGGGAGGGAGCCAAAGTGGGCGGATCTAGATGGGAGTAAGGGGCGGAGCTACACGGGACCATGCTGCAGCAGGAGGATGATCTGCTACAGCTTCGGCCAGCCAGACTTCATTAGATAAGTGTCTGGAAAGAGAGTGAGTGTGTGTATATGTATATATACAGTGTCTGTGTATACTGTATATGTGTGACTGTGTATGTGTGTAATGTATGTGTGTAAACGGTACTGGGAGAGGGGGCATTACGTGTGTAAGCGTCACTTGTATAGGGGGTGTTACGTGTATAAGCGTCACTTGTATAGGGGGTGTTACGTGTATAAGCGTCACTGGTACAGAGAGCGTTACGTGTGTAAGTGT
The DNA here is from genome assembly GCF_028390025.1 of Pseudophryne corroboree. Lineage (NCBI taxonomy): Eukaryota > Metazoa > Chordata > Amphibia > Anura > Myobatrachidae > Pseudophryne > Pseudophryne corroboree. Next base: position 33,765,099 of record NC_086453.1, read on the forward strand.
CACTGCTACAGGGGGTGTTACTTGTGTAAGTGTCACTGGTACAGGGGGCGTTACATGTGTGTCTCTACTACAGGGGTCATTATGTGCGCTGTGTGTTTGTAAAGTATGCGAGGGTGCAAATTTATAGTTTGCAGGGAGGCGCCGAACACTCTAGCACCGGCCCAGACTGCACACCCACTGCACTGCACAGCACTGTCACCTTTTATATTGATTCAGCGTCCATACATTACTCTCCATGATATCACCCTCTCTATCTGCTACATTAGCCATCTCGGGGCTTCCAGGCCGGCAGGCCAGGTGCTGTGTTGTGATGTCAGGGCCTCTGGGGATCTGGGCGCGGCTGTGGCGGGGAGGCACTTCTGTGACATCACACGCAGAGCAGGCTCCGGGGCTCAGAGAGTATGCGGCGCAGGGAGGCCTATGAAAGTCTTCAGCTGCGCCCGCTTTCATACACATCTATGCCGGTGGCCGCAGCAGCGTTTGTTCCACCTGCGGCGCGGCTAGGGAGTGGGGATTGTTGATGCCGGAGGGGGCAGGTGGACTGGCAGCAAGACATTGGTGGTCATTCCGAGTTGATCGCTCGCTAGCAGTTTTTAGCAGCCGTGCAAACGCTATGCCGCTGACCAGTGGGAGTGTATTTTAGCTTAGCAGAAGTGGGAACGAAGGGATCGGAGAGCGGGTACAAAAAGTTTTTGTGCAGTTAGAGCAGCTTCAGACCTACTCTGCGCTTGCGATCACTTCAGACCATTCAGTTCCTGATTTGACATCATGAACACGCCCTGCGTTCGGCCAGCCACGCCTGCGTTTTTCCGAACACTCCCTGAAAACGGTCAGTTGACACCCAGAAACGCCCTCTTCCTGTCAATCACTCTGCGGCTGCCTATGCGACTGAAAAGCATCATCGCTAGACCCTGTGTAAAACTACATAGTTCGTTGTAATAGTATGCCGCATGTGCGCATTGCGTTGCATACGCAAGCGCAGAAGTGCCGTGTTTTTGCCTGATCGCTGCACAGCAAATGAATGCAGCTAGCGATCAACTTGGAATGACCCCATAGGACGCTGCAGTAAATGGATGTTTCCCCTATGTACAGCGCAGAGACTTGCTGCAGATGCAGTGACATACCCTCCAGCTGCACCTTTTTGGCAGGTACAGTCCCTTTTTTTTATGGTCTGTACCGTTTTTTGACTCTCCAAGCTTCCATTGAAAGTATAGGAAAAGGGGCTTGGCCACGCCACTGTACTCGTGACCACGCCCCCTTTTCGAATTTGCATCAATGTTTATGTGTAAAGTGTTGGAGGGTGTGCTGCTGCAGATGCAGTGGGACTATTTTGGGGTGTGGGGCTGGAGCTGCAGCTCTATCAGTCCCATTGCTAATCCTGCTCTGTGAAAACACAGCAGGCAAAGGGCAGAGCCTCCCATTGGATGTAACCTGTGTGGGAGGGCGTTTCTCACCCAATCAGCTGTGGGCTGGGTGTGATAGACCTGCCACTAACCCAATGAGAGCTCCTAGCCACGCCCAGCATTAGAAACCCAGGCACAGAATCACAGGGCTATTATATAGGAGATACATTCACATAACATTTTCATAATCGTTCTTGGGTAGGGTCGATGTCTTTTCCGGATCGGTGTATCTGGGCAAAGGGGGAGACAAAAGGAAAAACGGGTGAAAGAAACAGGCCATGGAATTCATTTGCAATCCTTATCACAACAATGTCTCTATGGATGGGTCATAAATTAAATCTGCTGCGGTAACAATGCCCCCGCTCCTTAGACTCATCAATTTTGTCCCGTGCTTGCGCTGCGTTAGAATTCGAACACACCTAAATATCAAACCAATAATTATGACGACTCCCAGGATACAATGGAGAAACTTCCCTACACTCATAATAACATTTTGAGCCCACTCTCCTAATCCTGAGAACCAATTTCGTGGGTTCAACCATGAGACCCAGCCGGTCAGCTCATTACTCACAGCAGTCAGGGTAAGGTTGTGTCTCCTTCGGAACTCCCACTTCAACTGCAAGATATCGTCCATCTTTTGATCGATGATCTCGGTTGGGTCATCAGTGCTGTTTGTAATATACGTGCAGCACTTCACACCATATTGAGTTGCCAAAGTGACACAGTACCCACCCGTCACCGCTGTGATATAATTGAGGACCATCCTATGCTGGATCAGTTCTGTCTTGTAAGCTTGCAACTCGCTACCCGTATACCTGAAGGTGTCGTCATACATCTCAGTGATATTATCTATCAAGTTCGCTAGTGCATGGATATACCTATAATTTATAGCTCCTCTGGCCATACGGGTGACGTCTAATGCGATAAGGAACTGAATCCCGGTGGATTCGTGGATCAAATCAGAGGCTACGTGCTCTGTCCTCTCTATGAGGTGTCTCTTGACGATGTGTTCATAGTGAGTATGAGTATAAAGAGCTTGAGCACTGCGGTGAACCTCTTTCATCTTATCATGGGTTATGGTCATGACCTCTGGCAACACTCTTCCAATATAGCACAATCCCTCTGAGTTCGGGGCAAGCCACTTGTACGCCTTCCTCCCACATATGAAATAGGCATCATCGGGGAGAACATATGGGACAGAATATGACATTACCATATTGCAAACTTTCCAAGTGAAAAACCCAATCCCTAGTTCTCCCATCTGCTTAGTACAGGTATCAGGCTGGATGATATGAGCACAGTACCCTGGTGATACTTCTCCAACCCACATGGTCTTGCTTCCTTGAGTATACCTATACCGAAAATACCTTCCACTGTTGGCTATTTGACGTACAACTTTCGAGTCTATGGATATCTTATCAGCTCTGTGTGAAAAGGTCATGGTCTGGTTATTCCAGGTCACTTCCCAATTTCCCGGTTTTCGGGAATTGGAAATGTTGAAACACACTAAGGATCTATCTACACGATACTGGTGGAGCTTCAAACTAGGGGGCCTAGAAATATTAAATTTCTTGTCCACCGGTCTCCCACCCCGTAATTCGAGTACCTCATCTATAGCTAAAGGGTATAGTACTAATCCTGACTTGCTCTGACCTTGAGGTACTTGTGAGCACACCCAGCATTCTGTTTGGTTTAAAACCTTACACACTAGTGAGTGGTAATCACTCAATGGATGACGGTCCATGTTGATATTAAGGCTGGACTGACATCTCTGGATGCACCCATCCTCAACTATGTTCTCACAATTCCTACAAATGCAATTTTCTTCAGCCAATAACCCTTCACAGTGCCTCCGAGCTCCCTGACTACCAGATCGTTTTCTGATATTCGCCTTTGCTCGAGTGATGTGTTGGTCTTGGAATTCTACAAATCCGTCCTCGCCATCAGAACCCATTCCAGATCCTTTCTCGACCTCTCTGGGACTTTCACCGAAACAGACTGTTCTGGTCAACATCAGGGTTAACAGGAAAACCCGGAATGCAGTCTCTTGGGGTAAGTCCGTCTTGTTAAGGGGAGAGAAAGGAAACAAGAAGGGGGAGGAAAAGGGAAGGAGAGAAGGAGGCTAGTGGGAGATGGAGAAAATAATAATAAAAAAAAGAAAAACTGGTGCGACAACCGCCTTTGGTCTTGTTGTTCTCCGCGCAAAGGTTCCGTCTCAACAGTACTGCCTCTCAACCTTCCCGGAACAGACACTCCAGTGATACGATGTTCTCTACACTCTGCTCTTTGTCACGGGTTCTCTCTGGGTCAGCGACCTTCTCACAGTGGGACGAGTAGACCCAAGTCTCTCTTTCGGCAACCTTTAATGCTGTCGTGCTGGTTAGTAAGACTTGATACGGTCCTTCCCACCTGTCAATGAGGCAACCTGAGCCTAGAAAATTTTGAATCATTACATAATCCCCAGGTTCAATGTCATGACAATTACTGTTCGGTAGGTCAGGAATCACCAGCTTTAGATTCCTATTTTGATCCCTCAACTGCTGGCTCATCCTATCCAAATATTTTACAGTCACTTCGTTATTGCATTTCAAATCATCCTGGGGGTCTATAATTTCATGGGGTTGTCGGCCAAAAAAAATCTCAAAGGGTGATAGGTTAAGGGGGGACCTGGGAGTGGTTCTGATGCTGTACAATACTAGTGGCAAAGCTTCTGGCCACAACAATCCAGTTTCAGCCATCACTTTGCTCAGCTTGTTCTTAATAGTGCTGTTTACTCTTTCCACCTTCGCACTCACCTATGGGCGGTACGGAGTATGCAGCTTGCAATTAATTCCCATCAGTTTGCACATAACCTGAAAGACTTCACCTGTAAAATGGGTACCCCTATCGCTTTCAATTATTCTAGGGATACCATATCTACACACAAATTCCTGCACAATTTTCTTTGCAGTGAACGTAGCAGTATTTGTGGCAGCCGGGAACGATTCTACCCAATTGGAAAACACATCAATACAGACTAACACATATTTTAAATTCCTACAGGGTGGTAACTGTATGAAATCAATTTGTATTACCTGAAAAGGGCCGTCTGTCGGAGGGATATTTGGGATGGTTCTGATGGTATTGACTTTCCAATATTCTTCCTCAAGCAAGTAAGACATGTCATTGCTCTCTTACCCGCATGAGAAGGTATCCTGGCGCACACCAGTAGGCTCTCCCCAGCTTACACATACCCTCTTTACCTAGATGAGTCAGACTGTGTGCCGCCTCAGCTAAGCTTGGAAGATATGCTCTGGGGGCTACTGGCTTACCCTGTCCTCCTGTCCAGAGTCCTGAGGACTCCTGGCCAAACCCCTTTGACTTCCAGACCGCCTTTTCCTGTGGAGAACACAACTTTTGCATTCCAATTAATTTTTGTGTGTTGATTGTGTTGAATGTCATCAGTGATGTGATGTTCGCTTGTATGGGGGTGCTGGCTGCTGATTTAGCAGCTTCATCTGCCCGGCTGTTACCAAGTGAGATTGTATCTTGGTTGTAAGTATGTGCTTTACACTTGATAACAGCCACACTGTCTGGTTCTTGTATCGCTGTTAGAAGCCTTTTTATGTGGGATGCATGCGCTACAGGTGTGCAGCTGACGTCATGAAATTTCTGAGGCGCCATAGGACCCCGAAATCATACACTACTCCAAAGGCATACCTAGAATCTGTGTATATATTGGCTGACTTACCCTTGGCCAATTCACACGCTCTGGTTAGGGCGACCAGCTCAGCAACTTGTGCTGAGTGCGGTGGGCCCAGCGGTTCAGCTTCTATGATACCTCTGTCATCTACGACTGCGTACCCAGTGCACAAGTCTCCTGAGTCCGTCTGTCTGTGGCAACTACCGTCAGTGTAAAAAGTAAAATCTACGCCTTCCAGTGGGTTGTCACTAATGTCAGGTCTCGCAGTGAAAGTCTGGTTCAGATATTCCATACAATCATGCGTGTCAGTGTCTGCACTAAATCCTCCTTCACCATCCTTCTCATCCTCCACCCTTTGTGCCTGTCCAGGCACACCCAGCAGATAAGTTGCAGGATTTAGTGCGCTGCATCTCTTTATGGTGATGTTTACAGGGTCCATTAGTGCTAATTCCCACCTTGTAAACCGCGCAGATGGGACATGTCTGGTTTGGGCGGAGTTTAGTAAAGCTGACACTGCATGAGGTGTATGGACTGTCAGGTTGTGTCCTAACACTACGTCTTCACTTTTACTCACTAGCAAAGCTATCGCTGCAGCACTTCGTAAGCATGTGGGGATAGACCGCGCTAAAGTGTCCAACTGTGCACTGTAGTAAGCTACCGGCCTGCTGGCATCACCATGTCTCTGGGTTAGGACACCTGCCGCACACCCAGCACTTTCCATACCATACAATTCAAAGGGTTTCCCATAATCTGGCATACCTAATGCAGGTGCCTGTGATAGGCACTGTTTGAGTCTCTCAAATGCCAGTTCGGACTCATCTGTGTGCGAGACCCGTTCTGGTTTGAAGAGACCATTTCTTGCAAAGGTAAAGCCAGTATGGAGAACCCTGGGATCCAGTTTTGGCAGTACCCACACATTCCAAGGAAAGTGCGGATCTGTTGCTGGGTTTGTGGCAGAGTCATGTTGCAAATTGCCTGTATTCTATTAGCGGTGAGATGTCTAAGTCCTTGCGTCAAGCAATGTCCCAAATATTTTACCCTGGTCTGGCACAACTGTAACTTATCCTTTGAAACCTTGTGTCCTGTATGGGAAAGATGAAACAGAAGCTGATTCGTGTCTTTCAAGGACGATTCGAGTGAATCAGAACACAACAATAAGTCATCAACGTACTGTATTAGCACTGATCCACTCTCAGGTTGAAAGGATTGTAAACAGTCATGCAATGCCTGTGAGAAAATACTTGGGCTGTCAATGAAACCTTGGGGAAGACGAGTCCAGGTGTACTGTACTTCCCTGTATGTAAATGCAAACAAGTATTGGCTGTCAGGGTGCAGAGGGACAGAAAAGAATGCAGAACAGAGGTCAATGACAGTGAAAAATTTTGCAGCAGGGGGAATTTGCATGAGGATGACAGCTGGATTTGGCACTACAGGGAATTGGCTCTCAACTAACTTGTTTATCCCTCTTAGATCCTGCACTAGCCTGTAACCCCTCCCCCCACTATTTTTCACAGGGAAGATGGGACTATTGGCAGTGATGGACGTCCTGACTAGGATGCCCTGCTGTAGCAAGCGCTCTATGACTGGGTACACTCCTAATTCCACCTCTGGTTTCAGAGGATACTGAGGGATTTTTGGAGCTATCCTACCATCTTTTATTTGCACTACGGGAGCTACATTTGCCATCAATCCAGTGTCTTGTCCATCTTTGGTTCAGTGGGATCCCGGTATTCGTGAGATCATTTCCTCTACCTTTGATGGACATATGTCTATAACAGCAGAATGCGACATTAGCCTTTGTGGGGTGTCTAACATATCCTGCACTTCCTGAACGTGATTCTCGGGTATATCCAAGAAGACACCCTCAGGAGTACAATATATGACACACCCCATTTTACACAATAAATCTCTTCCAAGCAGGTTAGTCGGAGCCGATGCAGCCAGCAAAAAGGAATGCTTGGTCTGCAAAGGCCCTATCGTAACTTCTGCTGGTCTACTCAAGAGGTACTGTTGCACTGTTCCTGTTACTCCCATTGCCCGTGGTTTTTATACCTACCGTTGAATTTAACACTGACCTGGCCGCCCCTGTATCTACAAGAAAAGGTAATGATCTACCAGCTACATCAACTGTGACCTCAGGTTCACTACCAAGGCTAGCGATTAACTTCACTGGCTGCAGACTACAGGTGTGGCCCAACCCCTATTGTATATTGTGACCCTCCCGCAGCGCGCTGGCTGCTACAATATGTGAGGGGGGTAGCTGAGAATTTTCAGAGGTCTGCCAGTCCCTCCTAGGTGGATACCTCCTTGTTTCCCCTGCATGTGGCTCATAACTTCTCCTATGCGGTCCCTGATCCCAATTACGAGTATTATAGTGTGGTTCATATCCTGGTCTAGGGGGTCGATATACATTATGTGTGCCTTTATAACTACAGTTCCGTGCAAAATGTCCTTTCTTGTGACACTTATAGCATACTACTACGCGTGACTTACCATCAGGGGTCTGGGGTTTTGGCTGATGCGGTTTGGTTGTATGGGCATTTATACTTACTGTCATCAGCTTATCCCCCTGTGACTCCCTGTGCTTAATGACGTTCCGATCGTGCTCGATGGCGGACTCTCTTAATGCAGCCACCAAGATACCTCTCCAGTTAGGTAGAGAGGTTTGTACCCTTGTTCTTAATGTCTCTTTTAACCCGTCCATTAATACTGACACAGCTACCACCCTGTGATGTATATTGTCCTTAATGTCCTCGATCCCAATGTATCTAGCCATTTCCTGCAGTGCCCGGTGGAAGTATTCAGATGCCGTTTCACCTTCTTTTTGTCTTATGGAAAAGATTTTATTCCATTTGACAACAGTAGGGAAATATACTCCTAACTGCAGATTGATTTGTCGTACATTCTCCTGAGTCTACTCATCAGTGAGAGGTACTTCTGCGTCTAATCTACAATCAGTTATAAATTTTGCGGGGTCAATATTGGAAGGTAAACATACTCGTAGCACTGTTCGCCAATCTTTGTTTGTGGGTTCGGTGGCGTTACCTAATTCTTTAATGAACCTCTGGCATGCGACTAGATCCTTTCTGGGATCAGGAAATTCAGAAATAATTGTCCTCAATTCTGTCCGGGACCAGGGACAATGCATAGCAATGTTTCTGATGGGAGTGACTCCCAGAGCGTCAGTCCTCCCATGGGGGACTGCGATCACCCTGACAGGATTTAGTTCAATTACATCATTCTGAGTTGATTCTACAATGTGAGTGTTATGAGCCACGGCTGTGGCTCATTCCTGTTTTGCATTTTTGTTAGGTATTTCATGTTTATTAAGTTGTCTTGCATGCCAGGATTTCCTGTTGCTCTGTTTTAGTATGCTCTTGTCTGCTGCCGCTGGTTAGTCTGTGTAATTGCAGCTTGTTCCATGTGTTCAGCCTCACCTGGCTGCTAATTGCATCTTGTCAGTTGGAATCATGCAATAGGCCAGCTGCTCTGGATTATTAATTAGGCCTCTCTGTTATATGCTGGCTGATTGCAGTTCACAGACGCTGGTGATATCTCTGGGTTTTCAGTCTGCTTGAGTTCTGAGCTTGGTTCCTGCTAGTTCCTGAGCTTCCTGTTTGCCAGTGTCTGCTGCAGAGAGTTTCCAGTCCTGCTCATCCGGTTGTTCCTGTCCTCAGAGATCCTGTACTCGGAAGTTTACCATCTGTTCCTGGAGTCTGACCGAGCACCTTTAACATCCTGTGGTGTTCGTGAGTCGCGGCTCAGCCGTGTGTTGCGGCGTGTCCGCTTACTGTTTATTATTTAGTTAATTAGTGTTCTGGAGCTTTTGCGGAGGATTCCGCTCCCACAGATCCACTCTGGTATCCAGCGGTGCTGGATAGGAGTAACGGATCAGTGGATCTTTGGTTGTCCTTTTCCCTGGCGGCTAGTCCGCACATACCTTTGGTTTAAGTTAGTTAGCTTGTAACCCCTGGCCTGGTTGCTTAGTCAGAGGGCCCCTTGTTATCACCCTGTCTCGGATTTCCCTTTGTCTCCCATTAAGACCTGCGGGGGCATCGGGGTTGGGCAGACATAATCCGCCCTTCGAACGCGGCTGCCATGGGCTCAAGCAACCATAGTCTCGCAAGGGATTTCTGATAACACGGGCGAGACAACGGAGTTAGGGCGCCAGGGGTTACTAGGCTCTCCCGCTCCCACAACCAGCATATCTTCCCAGTACTCAGACCTCTGCCATAAGATCTCCTCTGGTCTGGAGTACGGGAATCATAACATTATCACCAGCCATACCACAAAAAAGAAATAAAACTTTTTTTTCTTTTTTGGCCCAGTCCAGTGTCTAGTCTAGAATCCAGTCCTGTCTAGAATTCAGTGTGCAGAATCCAATCCGGTGTTTAGAATCCAGTCCTGTATAGAATTCAGTGTGCAGACTCCAGTCCGGTGTTTAGAATCCAGTCCGGTGTTTAGAATCCAGTCCGGTGTTTAGAATCCAGTCCGGTGTTTAGAATCCAGTCCGGTGTTTAAAAAAAAAAAAAAAAAGTCTTGATTTGTTTAGCAAAATTTTGTCTTGCCTTGTCTTGTCTTGTCTTGTCTTGCCTTGTCTTAAATCCTCCTATGTCTACTATGCAAGCCCTGCAGGCATCTCTCGAAGCCCTGAACTCTGTATTCAGTGCTTTGAGACCAGAGCGACTACAAGTTTGGCAGCAATCCCTAAAGCAACTGCAAAACCTTCTGACTAAAATCTTGCTCATTTTTCCAGAAGTCGTTGAGAGTACATCTATCTCTAAAGAGACTCTTGTTCACAGTATGGTGACAAGAGAATCCTCTGGTTTAATTGAAGAGAAAAGGTTTAAAAGTTTTCTGCGGCCCAGGCTCTCAGAAGAGGAGCGTCTGCGTCGCAGAAACTTAAACTTATGCCTATATTGTGGGGGTTTAGGCCATTATCTGCAGACCTGTGAGTTGCGCAAACCAAAGTGTGGTGACGAGTCTTGCCCTCTGGCCAAGTTGAGTCATGATACAAGACCTACTCCTGTCTCTACTGTGGCAGAGGTACTTGTCACACAACCCACACAAAAAAGCTCTCTGTCCTATAATTGGGGTCCTTGGGCAAGGGAGCCCCATTATAGATTCAGGAATCAAAAGAGAATGTTTCTCTCCTCTCTTGAGGTTCCTGTGGAAGCGGAGTTGCAAGTCCCTGGAGGGGTGCCCGATGCCCAGGTTCCTGGAGTGGTGCCCGATGCCCAGGGTCCTGGAGTGGTGCCCGATGCCCAGGGTCCTGGAGTGGTGCCCGATGCCCAGGGTCCTGGAGTGGTGCCCGATGCCCAGGGTCCTGGAGTGGTGCCCGATGCCCAGGGTCCTGGAGCGGTGCCCGATGCCCAGAGTGCTGGAGCGGTACCCGATGCCCAGAATGCTGGAGCGGTACCCGATGCCCAGAGTGCTGGAGCGGTACCCGATGCCCTAGCTTATAGAGGGACATCAAATATTATAGTTCAGGTGTCCATACCGGAAGGGGTCTCAGAAGCTGTTACCCCAGGTAGGGATTTGAAAAGCGCAATCCCAGAAAGGGTATCTAAAACCATAGTTCTTGAAGGGAACTCGAGAAGCAAAACCCCAGAAGGGATCTTTGAAGTAATATCCCCAAGTGGGGTCTCGAGAGACGCAGCCCCAAAGAAGGGTCTAGAAGTCGCTTCCCCAGGAAAGAACTTAAGAAGCATAGCATTAGTGGAGGATCTGAACGTTATTGCTTCAGCAAAAGTCCCGGAAGTCATAGTCCCGGAAGAACTTTCGATAATTATCGACTCAGAGAGGGAGGCCGGTGGCCCGATCCCAGTCAGGGAGGCCAACGGCCCGGTCCCAGTAAAAGAATCCGAGGTGCTGACCCCAGCGGGGTTCCCGGAGGCCACTGCCCCAGCGGGGTTCCCGGAGGCCACTGCCCCAGCGGGGTTCCCGGAGGCCACTGCCCCAGCGGGGTTCCCGGAGGCCACTGCCCCAGCGGGGTTCCCGGAGGCCACTGCCCCAGCGGGGTTCCCGGAGGCCACTGCCCCAGGTGGGTTCCCGGAGGCCACTGCCCCAGGTGGGGTTCAGGAAGTCACTGCCCCGGGTGGGGTTCAGAAAGTCACTGCCCCGGGTGGGGTTCAGAAAGTCACTGCCCCGGGTGGGGTTCAGAAAGTCACTGCCCCGGGTGGGGTTCAGAAAGTCACTGCCCCGTGTGGGGTTCAGAAAGTCACTGCCCCGTGTGGGGTTCAGAAAGTCACTGCCCCGTGTGGGGTTCAGAAAGTCACTGCCCCGTGTGGGGTTCAGAAAGTCACTGCCCCGTGTGGGGTTCAGAAAGTCACTGCCCCGTGTGGGGTTCAGAAAGTCACTGCCCCGGGTGGGGTTCAGAAAGTCACTGCCCCGGGTGGGGTTCAGAAAGTCTCAGCCCCGGGTGGGGTTCAGAGAGTCTCAGCCTCGAGTAAGGTCAATAGTGACCAGGTCCTAGCAAAGTACTCCAGTCAGTCAGATGAAAAGGAAACAGATCCTGACTCTGATATTTCAACATCCATAACCTTTGATGGGGACTTCGCCCAATTTATGGCGCTTTTCAAACACTATTACACTATTATGTTGTCTAGACCATTTCTGGGCATCACTTCAGAAAACCTTGGGCTCTATCTGATTTATTCTTTTAGAGGAGAGCCTTCTGAGTGGGCGACCAGCCTAATGAAAGCTGAAGATCCCATTCTTCAGGATCCCCAAGCATTCTGTGATGCAATTGTTAAAAGATACGGTTCCAAAGAAATTGGTTCAGGTTCCTCTAAGTCACCCGTCTTGTCTGCTGAGAGTCCACCAAATACTGTAAACTCGGCACAAGAGTCCCAGCCCGTTGCTTTGACTGCAGGATGTGCTTTTCTGACTTCTTCTTCTAATAATAGTACTTTACCAGAAAGTTCAGCTCCCAAGGGTAAGAGACCTGTCTCTGATTTGAACGCAGCCTTGCTGGGTGGTACCATCAGTTCAGACAATGTTTGGGGAATTACCTTGGTCAGACCTAAAGAGCTTTGTAAAAAGAAGAAGAAGAAAAAGAAATAATTTTTGACTCTTGCCTTGATAAAAAAGAAAGAGAGATTTTTTTTCCTTGTCTTGTGTCCAGTGGCCACCATCAAGGGGAGGGCACTGTTACAAGTTGTTGCTACAGCTTGTTTTTTGTTTTCTTGTCTGTTAGACCAGTGTGTCAGGTTTTTTTTTTTTTGTATCCCTTGTTCTGGATAGTCTGAATATTGGGGTCTTTTGACCCCTCCTCAAGGGGGGGGTAATGTTATGAGCCACGGCTGTGGCTCATTCCTGTTTTGCATTTTTGTTAGGTATTTCATGTTTATTAAGTTGTCTTGCATGCCAGGATTTCCTGTTGCTCTGTTTTAGTATGCTCTTGTCTGCTGCCGCTGGTTAGTCTGTGTAATTGCAGCTTGTTCCATGTGTTCAGCCTCACCTGGCTGCTAATTGCATCTTGTCAGTTGGAATCATGCAATAGGCCAGCTGCTCTGGATTATTAATTAGGCCTCTCTGTTATATGCTGGCTGATTGCAGTTCACAGACGCTGGTGATATCTCTGGGTTTTCAGTCTGCTTGAGTTCTGAGCTTGGTTCCTGCTAGTTCCTGAGCTTCCTGTTTGCCAGTGTCTGCTGCAGAGAGTTTCCAGTCCTGCTCATCCGGTTGTTCCTGTCCTCAGAGATCCTGTACTCGGAAGTTTACCATCTGTTCCTGGAGTCTGACCGAGCACCTTTAACATCCTGTGGTGTTCGTGAGTCGCGGCTCAGCCGTGTGTTGCGGCGTGTCCGCTTACTGTTTATTATTTAGTTAATTAGTGTTCTGGAGCTTTTGCGGAGGATTCCGCTCCCACAGATCCACTCTGGTATCCAGCGGTGCTGGATAGGAGTAACGGATCAGTGGATCTTTGGTTGTCCTTTTCCCTGGCGGCTAGTCCGCACATACCTTTGGTTTAAGTTAGTTAGCTTGTAACCCCTGGCCTGGTTGCTTAGTCAGAGGGCCCCTTGTTATCACCCTGTCTCGGATTTCCCTTTGTCTCCCATTAAGACCTGCGGGGGCATCGGGGTTGGGCAGACATAATCCGCCCTTCGAACGCGGCTGCCATGGGCTCAAGCAACCATAGTCTCGCAAGGGATTTCTGATAACACGGGCGAGACAACGGAGTTAGGGCGCCAGGGGTTACTAGGCTCTCCCGCTCCCACAACCAGCATATCTTCCCAGTACTCAGACCTCTGCCATAAGATCTCCTCTGGTCTGGAGTACGGGAATCATAACAGTGAGGTGCAATTGTCTCTGCATAATGTACGGTACCGTACTTACCTGTGGACACGACCTCACTTATTCCTCCGCTAGGGGGCCTTACTACGGCTCTTGCTGGTTGGGCCGTGCCCACCTGAGTGTTCTGTATGGTGGCTGCTAAAGAGAGTGCCGATATCATGCTGGGCTCATCTTCTTGCTCGCAGTCCTGAGGAAAGTTTAAAATGGGATACAACTTTCAAGGGTTAACATTAGTGCATTTATCAACTATACTTTTATCGGATACCAATATGCCATTGTCTGTAGCCACTTTCTCCCCTACAATATACGGTGGTGGTGGTGCAGTTGCCATAATTTTCCTGCTAGGTTTGGTACCTGATGCGTGAGCTAATTCTCTTTGCATATCGCCCTCTTGCTGCCATAATTTTAAACAGTATGTGTGTTTGACCCTTTGCTTTCGGGATTTTATCAGACATATCCTAATCCTTAAATTCTGCAATACCTCTGGTTCAAAACTGCCTACCTTAGGGAATGGTTCCCTATCTTCCGCAGTCATACGTTTCCATTTATTGCAAAAAACTTCTGTGTGTGGTCCATGCTTCTCACACATAATGAACCTCGCCGACCCCTGGGCCGCGGAATGTCAACCTGAACCCTGGTTGAACGTCCCTTACTTGAGCAACTGGCCCCCATAATTTGCAGGTATTGCCCTCTCAGCTAATCCCACAAAAAAAAAAAAATACTCAATATAAGACAACGGTGAAAGTTCTCCGAGTGCTTTTACCCACTCACGCCCACGTTGGCCAGTACTACCATACACTGTTCATAGCGCAGGCAATGTACCCAACCTAGGGCCCCTTTATAACCTCTATTTACTGGAAGTTTCTGGGAATAATTTACCCTTTCCAGTAAATATTGGCCGTTGGAGATTTCCTGAGAGAGACCAGCGAAAACTCCCTAAACCTTTATTATACACAAATCACGCTTGTGTATGCTATATTCAGCGCTAATGATCCCGCAATTTTACGCAAAGCTCGTAAAAAGAGTATCACGTTGTGCTAACTATTGCACCCACTCACGCGCGGTCCAATCGCACAGCGTATAGGTAATTGTTACTTATACGCCGTACGACCAATGGAATCGAATCACAAGCTGCGAAACCTCAGCTGGAGCGCCTCAAAACTATATGGGTAACGCTCGCTGACCCATTGCCTACTTTGCTCCTTTTTAAGTCCTCTCGACTTGTAAGTCCTCTCGACTTAGCACTTTATTAACATGAGTCAGCTGCTTCACGCCACCAAGTCTCCACTCACTTGATGTACTACTCGACGGGAACCCGAATTCTTGGATCCACAACACCTTTATTATGTTTGCTCACTCACGTTCGTTCACTCAAATACACTTTGGTTTTCTGTGCAGAAAATTAACTTTCATTTAGATAAATAGCCTTAGTACCAGAGGTAATACAGTAAAAAAGGTTTTATTTAAACTAAATTTTGGAAACCGAGCAATTTGTGCTATTGTAGAGTGGCTACTGTTCCGCCCCTAAACTAAACAATGCTATTGTGTAATTTGTACTTAGCGGTCGTACCCTTACGCACGTTGCGTAAACACGCGACCGTGCGCATGTCTTTATGTTGCGCACGGAGTCCCGTACTTTGTCCAAGACACGTGTACAAAAACCGTTCGTCCGCAATAGTACAAATCCCACACTTCTATAAATGTAAGCAATATTACCTATAATCGCTCACTTAACACAACACAGTGTCTTTCTGTATAAACCTTTTTAACTAGGCCAGACAGTGTTTGTGTTTTTACGTTTACTTCCTTAATATTTATTCTATATTTTTAACTAAATAGCAACAAATTTCTCTGTACAGGTCTAAATGAATCTAGTAATCAGTATTTATGGCAACAATATGAGCAGGTATACAAATACAAAGTACAGGTGTATGCTTGTGTTGTGTGCGCATTTGGCGCCAAACAGAAATTCACAGACCTTTAAAAAAAAATAAAAAAAAATAAATATATATATATATATATATATATATATATATATATATATATATATATATATATATAGCTTTGCGTATTTACTTTACGGGTCCCACCAGCATCCCTACAAACCATGCAGAGCAGACGCCATCTAATCAGCAATACAAAACAGTGTTTCCAGTGTATCCACCAACCAGGAGAAGGCTTACATGGGATACCTTTCCGCCCTTTGCTGATAGATAAAGTCTGCTTTAACCTGCTAGGCTGCGGGTATGAGGAAAAACCGGACGATGCCCCCAATTGATAATGTCGATATTATCTTAAAACATAAAGCTATACCTTTAAACACACTTTTACCATGGAGCCGCTGCGGCCACTAGACTTAATGTGCACTCTACGTACTCTGTACGCTATTTGCGTACAGAGTCCCATACCTTGTACGAGCTTAGCGTACAAACGCCGCGCTGGGGGTACAAAGTACACACAGTGCACACACACCAAGAGTTATACCTTAAACCTTATGCATAATGCAAAGCAATGATATTCTTACACTTTAAACCTTTATGCAGCGCTGACGGTATTAAATAACCTCAGAGCCTACACACCTTATCAATACACTTTTAAACCTTATACATTTAGGTAATGTAATACACTTTAAACCCTAGCAGGGAAAAGAGGACACAACACCGATTTGTAGTTTGACAATGCTAAATTCCTTTGTCGTATAAACAACCCTTTATGAAGTCTAAGAACACTGTACGCTGTTTACTTAAGAAGTACCGTAAGAGTACGCTAGTTGCGTAACGATCGCTCAGCCGTAGGCGAGACGCTCAAGCGTCACGTTCGCTCACGGCCCAGAGATCACAGGACAGCACGTTATTGTCTATGACTAGAGTAATGATTCGCTATGGCGTAGCGGACGCTCGAGACCACGAGGAGATCACCAGCGGCGCAGACGCTCACAACGCTATACCTTTATGTCTAAACCTTTTATTAATGAAATACACAGAATACCTTAATGTGAATACAGGGTGTAAGTGCAACCTTGTGTAACCTGACTAACTACAAAGCTGCTTGAGCGTCACCGACGCTCAAGTGAACACTTAACACTATAGGAAATACACAGATACGGGTTTAGGGTCCAAAGCCTATTAACTGTATTATATCTAATATACTTGTAAAAAAGGATCACAGTACAAATGATACACTACAATATAACAGAAACTTCCTAACCAAAATACAATACTATCTAATACAATACTATGCTGATCTAATACAATACAATACTATACTAGTCAATGGGAGATACGAGAGAAAGAGAAGGGAGAGACGGAGAGAGACGGAGAGAGAGAGATTGGCTCACAGTAAGACAATATGATTACGGAGAGAAACTTACGCACAAGGGTAACGATCGCAAGCGCTTTCTGGACAGCCAGCTTCCCGATTATCAGCAATGAGAACCGTTTGATGAGAAGTGAGAAACTGGATGCCACAGGCCCGTCTTTTATGCTACACACACAATGCAATCCAATGGTCCCTACAATCCCATTGTCCATTGGACGAAGGAATTCGGCCCTGCATCATAACAAAAGGTCATAGGTTGATTCATACAGGTGGGCTGTGACGATTTCCAACAGCTCAGGTGGGTGGGAAACTGGGTTTCCCGCCGCATACCTGAGTATGAGTAAATAATAGAAATGGACATAAACTTCTTATGTCCATAACTATCCGCACGAGCGATTAATACGCTCCAAACCAACACCGGAATATTGTTAATTAAATACTCTTCCGATGGGTACCAAACACTGCTGTACGACTCCTGTTAGACCCTTCGTACAATACAAAGAGGGATTCCTCCATTCAGAGACATTCTATATTAACCAAACTTTCAGAAACTATCAAAGGGACCATGATCTATAAACTACATTAATTGTGAAAATATGTAACGAATGAGTCGCACGCTACGACTACATAAACTCTACCGTAAATACGCATACCGTGCGCCCGCGGGTGCACGCTATTGCGGGTATGCGCCTTCACGGGAGAGCGTACGCATGCGCAGCGCGGACCAGTGTGCGGTGCAAATATGGCAACGTGCATAGGGATATTTTTCTGACTTTGACAAGTTAAACACTGGGTTCCGACACCACACAGTATATATCTGGAAGGGGGTTAACAATACATTTTGTACACTACAATACAACAGAGTAAATGGCTACAGTCAATGTACATACGTGATAATATTCGCGTGCGCTTCCTGGTCCAGTCCTCCGCTAATCAGGTTGATAGCGTTAAGAGTCTTGTGTCCGGCCGGCCTGCAGCATGCTTTATTTATACAAGTCTTCCAAAAGCAATACAATGGATACTGTAATCCCTTTGTCCATTGGACACAGGAATGCACTTTTACAGTACAAGAGAGGTCATAGGTCGATTTGAAAAGGTAGGCGGTGTCTTTCCCAATTGCTCTTGTGGGTGGTCTCCTCTGGATTCCTGCCACATACATAATATACAGTAAATACAGTTTAAACATATATTCTGTTTCTACACCTAACTATCCTCAGGAACATGCGATCTTCCGCAAACCAACACCGGAATGTTACCCTTAAAATACCCTACAGCTGGATACCAAACACCACCTTATGACCTTGTTCTGTCCCCTCCTATCCTGTAAAGGTGAATCCCCTTGTTCTGGAATCATTTAAACTAGTGATGAGCGGGGTAGGTTCCTCGGAAACCGAACCCCCCCCGAACTTCACCCATTTTACACGGGTCCGAGGCATACTCTGATTCTCCCGTATGGCTCGGTTAACCCGAGTGCGCCCGAACGTCATCATCCCGCTGTCGGATTCTCGCGAGATTCGTATTCTATATAAGGAGCCGTGCGTCGCCGCCATTTTCACTCGTGCATTGGAAATGTTAGTGAGAGGACGTGGCTGGCGTCCTCTCCGTTTATTAATGTTGCTGCAAATATTTGTGCTTATTGCTTAATTGTGGGGACTGGGGAGCAGCTGTATTATATAGGAGGAGTACAGTGCAGAGTTTTGCTGATCAGTGACCACCAGTTTTATCTGTTCTCTGCCTGAAAAACGCTCCATATCTGTGCTCAGTGCTTAATTGTGGGGACTGGGGACCAGCTGTATTATATAGGAGGAGTACAGTGCAGAGTTTTGCTGACAGTGACCACCAGTATATATAGCAGTACGGTACGGAAGGCCACTGCTCTACCTACCTCTATGTCGTCAAGTATACTATCCATCTAGATTCTATATCTGTGGTGCATTTTAGTTTTGCAGTTTGCTGACAGTGACCACCAGTATATATAGCTGTACAGTACGGAAGGCCACTGCTCTACGTACCTCTGTGTCGTCAAGTATACTATCCATCCATACCTGTGGTGCATTTCAGTTTTGCACAGTTTGCTGACCACCATTATATAATATATAGCAGTACGGTACAGTAGGCCACTGCTCTACCTACCTCTGTGTCGTCAATTATACTATCCATCCATACCTGTGGTACATTTCAGTTTTGCAGTTTGTTGACCACCTGTATATAATATATAGCAGTACGGTACAGTAGGCCACTGCTCTACCTACCTCTGTGATGTCAATTATACTATCCATCCATACCTGTGGTGCATTTCAGTTTTGCACAGTTTGCTGACCACCAGTATATAATATATAGCAGTACGGTACAGTAGGCCACTGCTCTACCTACCTCTGTGTCGTCAATTATACTATCCATCCATACCTGTGGTGCATTTCAGTTTTGCACAGTTTGCTGACCACCAGTATATTATATATAGCAGTACGGTACAGTAGGCCACTGTTCTACCTACCTCTGTGTCGTCAATTATACTATCCATCCATACCTGTGGTTCATTTCAGGTTTGCACAGTTTGCTGACCACCAGTATATAATATATAGCAGTACGGTACAGTAGGCCACTGCTCTACCTACCCCTGTGTTGTCAATTATACTATCCATCCATACCTGTGGTGCATTTCAGTATTGCACAGTTTGCTGACCACTAGTATATATAATATAAAGCAGTACGGTACAATAGGCCACTGCTCTACCTACCTCTGTGTCGTCAAGTATACTATCCATCCATACCTGTGGTGCATTTCAGTTTTGCACAGTTTGCTGACCACCAGTATATAATATATAGCAGTACGGTACAGTAGGATGCTGCTCTACCTACCTCTGTGTCGTCAAGTATACTATCCATCCATTCCTGTGGTGCATTTCAGTTGTGCGCAGTATATATAGTAGTAGGCCATTGCTATTAATACTGGCATATAATTCCACACATTAAAAAATGGAGAACAAAAATGTGGAGGGTAAAATAGGGAAAGATCAAGATCCACTTCCACCTCGTGCTGAAGCTGCTGCCACTAGTCATGGCCGAGACGATGAAATGCCATCAACGTCGTCTGCCAAGGCCGATGCCCAATGTCATAGTAGAGAGCATGTAAAATCCAAAAAACAAAAGTTCAGTAAAATGACCCAAAAATCTAAATTAAAATCGTCTGAGGAGAAGCGTAAACTTGCCAATATGCCATTTACGACACGGAGTGGCAAGGAACGGCTGAGGCCCTGGCCTATGTTCATGGCTAGTGGCTCAGCTTCACATGAGGATGGAAGCACTCATCCTCTCGCTAGAAAAATGAAAAGACTTAAGCTGGCAAAAGCACAGCAAAGAACTGTGCATTCTTCTAAATCACAAATCCCCAAGGAGAGTCCAATTGTGTCGGCTGCGATGCCTGACCATCCCAACACTGGACGGGAAGAGGTGGAGCCTTCCACCATTTGCACGCTCCCTGCAAGTGCTGGAAGGAGCACCCGCAGTCCAGTTCCTGATAGTCAAATTGAAGATGTCACTGTTGAAGTACACCAGGATGAGGATATGGGTGTTGCTGGCGCTGAGGAGGAAATTGACAAGGAGGATTCTGATGGTGAGGTGGTTTGTTTAAGTCAGGCACCCGGGGAGACACCTGTTGTCCATGGGATGAATATGGCCATTGACATGCCTGGTCAAAATTCCCAAAAAATCACCTCTTCGGTGTGGAATTATTTTAACAGAAATGCTGACAACAGGTGTCAAGCCATGTAGTGCCTTTGTCAAGCTGTAATAAGTAGGGGTAAGGACGTTAACCACCTAGGAACATCCTCCCTTATATGTCACCTGGAGCGCATTCATGAGTAGTCATTAACAACTTTGGGTGACAACGGAAGCAGTACACTGACAACTAAATCCCTTCTTCCTCTTATACCGAAGATCCTGCAAACCACCCCACAAACTCCCTCAATGTCAATTTCGTCCTTAGACAGGAACGCCAATAGTCCTGCAGGCCATGTCACTGGCAAGTCTGACGAGTCCTCACCTAACTGGGATTCCTTTGATGGATCCTTGAGTGTAACGCCTACTGCTGCTGTTGCTGCTGGCGCTGCTGTTGTTGCTGCTGGGAGTCGATCGTCATCCCAGAGGGGAAGTCAGAAGACCACTTGTACTACTTCCAGTAAGCAATTGACTGTCCAACAGTCCTTTGCGAGGAAGATGAAATATCACAGCAGTCATCCTGTTGCAAAGCGGATGACTCAGGCCTTGACGACTATGTTGGTGTTAGACGTGCGTCCAGTATCCGCCATTAGTACACAAGGACTTATAGAATTGCTTGAGGTAGTGTGTCCCCGGTACCAAATACCATCTAGGTTCCACTTCTCAAGGCAGGCGATGCCGAGAATGTACACAGACGTCAGAAAAAAAGTCACCAGTGTCCTAAAAAATGCAGTTGTATCCAATGTCCACTTAACCACGGACATGTGGACAAGTTGAGCAGGGCAGAGCAGGCCAGACTAAGGACTATATGACTGTGACAGCCCCCTGGGTAGATGTATTGCCTCCCGCAGCAAGAACAGCAGCGGCGGCACCAGTAGCAGCATCTCGCAAACGCCAACTCGTTGCTAGGCAGGCTACGCTTTGTATCACCGCTTTACATAAGAGGCACACAGATGACAACCTCTTACGGAAACTGAGGAACATCATCGCAGATTGGCTTACCCCAATTGGACTCTTCTGCAGATTTGTGACATCGGACAACGCCACCAATATTGTGCGTGCATTACATGTGGGCAAATTCCAGCACATCCCATGTTTTGCACATACAATGAATTTGGTGGTGCAGAATTTTTTTTAAAACGACAGGGGTGTGCAGGAGATTCTGTTGGTGGCCCGAAGAATTGCGGGCCACTTTCGGCATTCAGCCACCGCGTGCCGTAGACTGGAGCACCAGCAAACACTCCTGAACATGCCCTGCCATCAGCTGAAGCAAGAGGTGGTAACGAGGTGGAATTCAACCCTCTATATGCTTCAGAGGATGGAGGAGTAGCAAAAGGCCATTCAAGCCAATACATCTGCCTATGATATAGGCAAAGGAGGGGGAATGCACCTGACTCAAGCACAGTGGAGAATGATTTCAATGTTGTGCATGGTTCTCCAACCCTTTGAACTTGCCAAACGTGAAGTCAGTTCAGACACTGCCAACCTAAGTCAGGTCTTTCCCCTCATCAGGCTTTTGCAGAAGCAGCTGGAGAGATTGAAGGAGGAGCTGAAATGGAGCGATTCCGCTAGGCATGTGGGACTTGTGGATGAAACCCTTAATTCACTTAACCAGGATTCACGGGTGGTCAATCTGTTGAAATCAGAGCACTACATTTTGGCCACCGTGCTCGATCCTAGGTTTAAAGCCTATGTTGTATCTCTCTTTCCGGCAGACACAAGTGTGTAGATGTTCAAAGACCTGCTGGTGAGAAACTTGTCAAGTCAAGCGGAACGTGACCCGCCAACAGCTCCTCCTTCATTTTCTACCGCCACTGGAGCTGCCAGGAAAATGATAACATTTCCAAAACCACCCGCTGGCGGTGATGCAGGGCAGTCAGGAACAAGTGCTGACATCTGGGGGGTAATTCCAAGTTGATCGCAGCAGGAAATTTTTTAGCAGTTGGGCAAAACCACGTGCACTGCAGGGGAGGCAGATATAACATGTGCAAAGAGAGATAGATTTGGGAGGGTTATTTTGTTTCTGTGCAGGGTAAATACTGGCTGCTTTATTTTACACTGCAATTTAGATTGCAGATTGAACACACCACACCCAAATCTAACTCTCTCTGCACATGTTATATCTGCCTCCCCTGCAGTGCAGATGGTTTTGCCCAATTGCTAACAAAGATCCTGCTGCGATCAACTCAGAATTACCCCCCTGGTTCGGACTGAAGGTCCTGCCAACGATTACTGACATGTCGTCTACTGTAACTGCATATGATTCTGTCACCATTGAAAGAATGGTGGAGGATTATATGAGTGACAGCATCACTGTAGGCATGTCAGACAGTACGTACGTATACTGGCAGGAAAAAGAAGCAATTTGGAGGCCCTAGCACAAACTGGCTTTATTTTACCTAAATTGCTCCCCCCCGCCCCCCCCTTCCTCCAGTGTGTACTCCAAAAGAGTGTTTAGTGCAGCTGGTAACCTTGTCAGCGATCGGCGTAGGAGGTTACTTCCAGAAAATGTGGAGAAGATGATGTTCATCAAAATGAATTATAATCAATTCCTCCGTGGAGACATTTACCAGCAATTGCCTCCAGAAAGTACACAGGAACCTGTGATGGTGGATTCCAGTGGGGGCGAATTAATACTCTGTGAGGAGGGGGATGTACATAGTGAAAGGGGTGAGGAATCGGACGATGAGGAGGAGGTGGACATCTAGCCTCTGTAGAACCAGTTTGTGCAAGGAGAGATTGATTGCTTATTTTTTGGCGGGGGCCCAAACCAACCAATCATTTCAGCCACAGTCATGTGGCAGACCCTGTCGCTGAAATGATGGGTTTGTTAAAGTGTGCATGTCCTGTTTATACAACATAAGGGTGGGTGGGAGGTCCCAAGGACAATTCCATCTTGCACCTCTTTTTTTTAATTTATCTTTGCATCATGTGCTGTTTGGGGACTATTTTTTTAAGTGCCATCCTGTCTGACACTGCAGTGCCACTCCTATATGGGCCAGGTGTTTGTGCCGCCCACTTGGGTCGCTTAGCTTAGTCATCCAGCGACCTTGGTGCAAATTTTAGGACTAAAAATAATATTGTAAGGTGTGAGGTGTTCAGAATAGACTGGAAATGAGTGGAAATTATGGTTATTGGGGTTAATAATACTATAGGATCAAAATTACCCCCAAATTCTATTATTAAAGCTGTTTTTGAGTTTTTTGTTTAAAAAAACACCAGAATCCAAAACGCATCCGAATCCAACAAAAATTCTTAAGGGAGGTTTTGCCAAAATGCGTCCGAATCCAAAACACAACCGCGGAACCGAATCCAAAACCAAAACACAAAACCCGAAAAATGCCCGCTGCACATCTCTAATATCAATATAGAGTTCTCAGCTTGCCAATTGTAAAGTTTTTATTGCACAGATACAGTACCTGAAATGCTACCTAATTAGGTGCCTCAAAATGTACAGGTATTATATAGAACATGACCAGTGTACACTCTGAAAGGATTTGAGGTGCCTCTTTAGTGATAGTCTGTCCAGAAATCCCAAGCTATTTTGTGATAGTTCTGCTAAGCTCAGAGGGTGTACCAATATTGGTGAGTCATATATATATATATATATATATATATATATATATATATATATATATATATATATATACCCACAGTATGTATGTATGTATATATATATATATCTCCTATATAATAGCCCAGATCTGTGACTTTGTGCTTCATTTACTAACGCTGGGTGGAGTCAAAACAGTGGGCGGAGTTAGTCAAATGAGTCACAGATCTGGATAAATCTATAGGAGTCTTGGAGCAGGAGCAGATGGTATGGGCATGGCACAGGCAGGGGTGCATACCTCCCAGCTTTCTTCAGGCAGGAGGGACACATGCACAGCAAAAAGGGGGCATGGCTAAAGGGAAAGGGGGTGTGGCTTCACGGGTGGACCCACGATCGCGAGCCATGCCCCTGTTTTCGTCAGTGAGGGGGCATGACCAGCGCTCTGTGAGCTGCTGGCATGCCCCCAGCGGCGGATTATGAGTCCGGGGGGCCCAGGGCACTTGAGACAGGAACCCTATCTCATTGCTGTGCCTGCTGTGGGTTTGGGGACGTGGCCTAATCGCGCCCTCGTGGTCACGCCCCCTTATGCAAATTCCGGGATTTTTTTTTTATGGGATTTTGGCCCCTCAGCTAGGGGTAAATCCAGATGGGGTGGTTGCTCCCCCATACACACCCGCACAGGCAGAAGACAGCAGGGAGGCTGTTGCTGCCTCCCTCCAACACCACAGACCTGCCAACACGCAGTAGCACAATGCTGCCGCTGTTACTGGCAGGACGGGGGAGCTTCAGAGCTGGGACAGAGTTATTCCAGCCGCGGGCCCCCTAAAACTGTGAGGTCCGGGGTACGTACCCCCTGGGCCCACCCTTAATCCGTACCCCCTGATGCCCCCTCTCCCTCTGTTTCCACTAAATAGACGCTGTGTGCATGCTAAGCAGAACAGCGAGTACAGGAGCTTCCCAACTGCCCCCACCCCCACCCACCACGGGACACTGCGGCCCGCGGGTGGGATAGTGGGACAGACCCAAAAAAATGGGACTGTCCCGCTAAAATCGGGACAGTTGGGAGGTATGGGTGTGTGTAAGAGGGTATGCCATACAGACAGACGGGCACCGGCTCACTGTGTACTTGACCCCCCCACATCAGCATACACAGCAGGGGCTCTCTGGCACGGAGGAGCATCACTTTCTGGCACACTCCACGCTTCTTAGCTGCAGTTTTGTGGGGCACCTGCCGCTGTGCAGGTTCCGTACTGCCTCTGTTATCTCCAGCCCCGGCAACCCCAACGCTAGCTGCAGCACTGCCGCCGGCAGTGAGGTGCGCCCAGCTCCTTCACACACTTTAGCCGGCGGGCAGCGCTGCAGAAGTCTGCGCTGCTTGCAGGCTCCGACCCCCTCCTCCCCCCAGCCACAGCGTCTCCTGGGGGCTAACCAGTCACTCCCAGTCTCCCCTTACCACAGTGCCCGGCAGCCGCACGAGGTCCGCGGTGCGTGACTGAGGAGTGGGGGGGAGGGATGCGGATGGGCAGAGGAAGCAGGACTCCAGCCTGAGAGCGTCAGCCATGCCAAGTCTCCACCAGCAGCAGATCCCAACAGGTTGGAGTGGAACAGCAGCAGCCAGCAGCAGTGACTCCGGTAAGACACATCTGTCTGTCACCACTGTTCTGTCCCTAATACCAATCTCTCCCGTGTCCTGTGTTCTGTCATGTCCCTGTCACCCCTGGGTTTGCCCTGTCACCCCTGGCCTTGCCCTGTCAACCTTATCCTGGCCCTTTCACCCTTATCCTGGCCCTGTCACCCCTATCCTGGCCCTGTCACCCTTATCCTGGCCCTGTCTCCCCTATCCTGGCCCTGTCAACCAAATCCTGGTCCTGCTGCCCCTACCCTGGCCCTGTCACCCCTATCCTGTCCCTATCATTTCTGTCCTGGCCCCATCACCCCCGTCCTTGCCCTGTCACCCCTGTCCTGGCCCCGTCACACCTGTCCTGGCCCCGTCACCCCTGCCCTGGCCCTGTTACTGCATACCCTTCAACTACTTTTTTGGCAGGTACAGTACCCGCAGCGCCTCCAGACCCCTCCCCAATGCACCACACCTCCGCACCTTCCCCTCCACCACATGCGACACTCCACTCCTCCCCCACACGCTGTGCCTCCAGACCCCCTACACCACCAGCGCCTCCCACTCCCCCACCACGCACAGCACCTCCAGACCCCCTCCACCATCCACCCCACATATATGTCTCCCCCCACACCTGCCCCCCTCCACCTACAGCATCTGCAGACACCCTCCTCTATTCGGGGTCCCCCCCTCACCCACCCACGGCACCTCCGCACCTGCCCCTCCACCACCTGCAGCGCCTCCGGACCCCCTTCCCCGT
The DNA here is from genome assembly GCF_028390025.1 of Pseudophryne corroboree. Lineage (NCBI taxonomy): Eukaryota > Metazoa > Chordata > Amphibia > Anura > Myobatrachidae > Pseudophryne > Pseudophryne corroboree. The sequence continues at coordinate 33,791,445 of NC_086453.1, forward strand.
CCGCCGCACCACCCGCACCTGCCTCTCCCCCACCGCGGTGCCTCCGGACCCCCTACCCCACCCACGGCACCCCCGCCCCTTCCCATCCCACAGCACCTCCGGAACTCTTCACCCATCCGCAACATCCCTGCACCTGCCCCTCCCCAGTGGCACCCCTGCTCCTCCCCCACCTGCAGTGCCTCCGGACCCCTCCCCCATCTACAGCCCCCACTCTTCTGTCTCTCCTCCACCCGCAGCATGTCCCAACCCATCCCCATCCGGGCCCCCCCCCGCATCTGCCCCCCCTCCACGTGCAGCATCTACAGACACCCTTCCCCATCCGCAATCCCTCCCGCACCCGCTCATTCTGTACATCGTGCCCTGCAGGTGCTGTTCACGCCGTCGCAAGGGGCTGCGCCTCCTTCACCATCGCACGCCCTTTCATTGTGCAATATTTAACCACTAACAAAGGAATGCAGATAATACTCCATATAATACAAATATTGAACCCCATATAGGCATGCAAGGGTTAAAGGGGCGTAGCCCCTTGCGACGGTGTGAAGAGCGCCCGTAGGGCGCGATGAAGCACCTAGTATATATATCTCTTGACTAAGGTCCGGATGTAGGACCGAAACGTTGATGACTCTCATTGTCTTGTTTCTATGCAGTAAACAAAAGCTGCATTATGAGGACTGGTGAGTGCTCCCCTGGTCTTTGGGTTTTTTTTGTATAGAGAGGGATCTTTTTTCCTTATTTTTTTGTTGGTGACACCCCAGCATTAGCCGATATGGAAACATGAGAGTGGACCCCATCTTTGGATTATATATATATATATATATATCGTTGCAGAACAATTGCACTCTTTAATTATTTTTTCACGGTGCTCCGTTTAATCTGTTCCTCCAAGGTTCAGACTAAACATACTATTGGAAAAAGGGCACTCTATTCCATTTGAAGCAATATCCTTATTTATTCACCACCGAATGGGCACTTCAAAAACAAAGTATAAGGGGGGTCATTCCGAGTTGTTCGCTCGTTGCCGATTTTCGCTATGCTGCGATTTGCTGGTAACTGCGCATGCGCATGGTACGCAGAGCGCATGCGCTTAGTTATTTTACTAAGAACTTAGTAGATTTACACAAGCTTGAGCAAAGTTTTTTCAAGCTCGAGTGATCGTAGTATGATTGACAGGAAGTGGGTGTTTCTGGGCGGAAACTCAGTGTTTTCACGGCGTTTGCTAAAAAACGCAGACGTGCTAGGGAAAAACGCGGGAGTGGCTGGAGAAACGGGGGAGTGGCTAGCAGAACGCAGGGCGTGATTGTGACGTCAAACCAGGAACTAAACGGACTGAACTGATCGCAATCTGTGAGTAGTTCCGGAGCTACTCAGAAACTGCTAGGAATTATTTAGTAGCAAATCTGCTAATCTTTAGTTCGCTATTCTGCTAAACTAAGATACACTCCCAGAGGGCAGCGACCTAGCGTTTGCAATGCTGCTAAAAGCAGCTAGCGAGCGAACAACTCGGAATGAGGGTCCATGTCTCATCTCAAATCTGAAGACATCCTGCTTCTTAATATGCAATCATTAACAAATGCCACAACAGTCCAGCATCAACACATTTGCAGTATAGATAGAAATCTTAACTTATCATGTCCATGTCTGTCGACATTGGTCACATAATGACCGTTAAAGATCACAGTAATTCAGCACAAACTTTATTAACTAACAATAATTAATGGTGGAGTTTTAGTTCATGTATTGATAAATGCATTTAAGCCTACAGTGCTGATAGTAAATAATGGAAGAACATCAATAGAGCTATACAGAAACATTGTAACTTCTTGACCACAGATGAAGAACTAAAGAAGGAAATTGGAAACAGGATATTGACCAGATGGAGAAAATCTCCTAACCTACAAAATAAATTTGTCCGTAGTTATTTCATCAGGAAGATAAAACAAGATTCCCCGATACAGGGCTGTTATAAATGTGGGTAATGTAAAGCCTTCAATTACATCCAAATAACAAGAGAATATTCCAACAGGTATACTGTAATGAATACATCAAAATCCGTGAATTCATTAACAGTACAACTCAAGGGATTATCTATTCCCTGATTTATCCCTGTGGATTGAAACATGTGGGGATGCCAAAGACAGTTTAAGGAGTGAATATGGAAAATGCTGGAAATATGAAGAACACACAGAGAGACCATAGTAATATGAGACAACTAACAAGTGTAGCAAGACACTTTAGGAGGAAGCATGGAAGTGAGCCCACAAAGATGAACATTTCTGGTCTTGAAAAAGTAGAAACGGGGATCAGAGGTGGAAACATCATGAAGGAGCTTTTGTAAAGAGAATCCAGGCAGATTTTTTTGTTGGACAGTTTCACCCCATCAGGATTGAATGAGGAGATACACTACTCAGCATTTTTATGATTGAGGTAAAGTTTAAAAACAAATTGCAAGCATTACAGGAGTTCTGGAATCTGTCAGATACAATGAGAAGGGAAAAATCCTTCTATGCTTAGGGGTACCAATTTTATACCAGAATTGTTTGAGGCTCATGCTGGGTACACACTGGGGGTATATTTACTAAGGTCCCGATTTTGACCGATTTGGTGTTTTTTCTTCAAAGTGTCATCTCGAGAATTTACTAAGCACAAATTACGGTAGTGATGAGGGCATTCGTATTTTTTTTGAAGTTCTAGTATAAAAATACGAATAAACACACCATCGGTCAAACGCGGCTGTTTAGGTATGAATCTCGGTCATTTACTAACCATTCGTATTTGTATTGTGTACCGTGAAAATGCCTTTGCGGTCGTGAAAAATTACAAATCGTAAAAAAGTGCTAAAAAAAAGTAGACCTGCTTTTGATAAGCGTGTTTACATGTGTATTCAATTATCCATTAGTCACACCTGAAATGTTTGGCCCTATAAAACAGTCCCAGGCACATTTTGAAAAACTCTCACTCTGAAATGGCTGCTGTTGTGTGTGCTACAGATTTTCTGGTTGCTGGGGGATACCTGAGACTGCTCCATGAGTCTTCAAGTAATCAGGGCCAGGTGTTAGGGTCTCCTGCCCTGTGCTGCCACGTCGTCATGGCAACCGGGAGACGAGTGCTAGCGGAATAACCTGAGCGCAGCTGATACTCCAGTTCGGGTCTTTTGCTGTGCAGTGGTTACAGGCAGGGGATCCGGTGCTGGTTTTTGTGCTCACAGTCTGTGAGGTCTGAGTGGGGCGTGGCCAGCACCTGCTTTATAAGGCCTCTTCTCAGATTAAGCAGATGCTGCTGAATCTTTGTTGGTTAGTCAGTTCCTGAAAATTAGCCAGTACTGTGTAGCTTTGTATTTGTTATTGCTTACTGCAAATAGGCCTGGAGATTTGGTACTACACTCTGCCAATCCAGACCTAGCAGTAAGACTGGAGTCAGTCGTTTAGCCTGCTGTAGTTCTTTTGTTATTCTGAGAACCCAGCAGGTTTGTGACTGTACTTTCAGACCTGCATGCTTAATCCTCTCTCACTGTGCAGGGCGTCCATGTGTCAGTTTAGTGGCAGGAAGCTGAACCTGTGCCCTGCAAGTGAGAAATAGGATTGTGGAGACTCTCCTTGTGTCTACTATTCCATCTCTGACCAAGGAGTTTGCTGCCACACCCGTTGGTAACCCTTTAGGGTTTTGCTGTTGCCCTTAGCAACAGCATTTCGGGTTCTCTACGTATTAAAACACAACATCTTGCCTTTTCCATCTGAGCATTTGTAATACTAGGGAGACACCCAGTTTCTTAGCCTCTGGGCTTATCTGTTCACTTTGTGTTGGTTTTGTTACCCTATCACTTTCTGTGTATGTGATGTCATACTTCCCAGTCTGTCTGTTAGTTCATTTGTTTTGCATCCCTCTCTGTTCAGACACCAGTACATTCCTGCAGGCACTGGTGTGCATAACATATTCAGCAGCCCAATACTCCTGTTGAAATTTTGTGGGAATATGGAGCATACCCCTCAAAATACGTTGCAACAGGTGGTCGATCAGGTGCAGGTCCTGACTCGTCAATTTAGTGATTTGTCCATTAAAATGCACACCTCGCAGGCCGCTGGCGGAGCTCCCGCAGCAGCAGCAGCAACTTCAGGGGTTAAGGAGCCGAAAGTAAATCTCCCGGATCGTTTTTCTGGAGATCGCTCGCAGTTCTTTTGTTTCAGGGAGAGCTGCAAGCTATATTTCCAGCTTAGGCCTCAGTCTTCTGGGTCAGAGATTCAGCGGGTGGGCATAGTGATTTCCTTGCTACAAGGAGACCCACAGGTCTGGGCATATGGGTTGCAGCCTGACTGTCCGTCGCTTAAAAGTGTTGATGCTTTTTTTACGGCACTGGGCATGTTGTATGATGACCCTGACAAAACGGCCTCAGCCGAGGCTCAGATTTCGATCCTTAAGCAAGGGCGAAGGCCAGTTGAGGTTTACTGTACGGAGTTTCGGAGGTTGGCCCATGATACCCAGTGGAATGACCCAGCCCTGAGACACCAGTACCGAAGAGGTCTTTCTAACCAGATAAAAGACCAACTGGTACAATATCCCTTGCCTGATAGCTTGGATCAGCTTATGCAGTTATCCATCCGGGTTGATAGACGGCTGAGAGAGCGTAAGCTTGAAAGGGAGACCGAGGTTTCCTTCCTTCCCAAGGGAACCTCAGACTCTGAGGAATTTTCCGAGGAGCCTATGCAGATTGGGGCTACCCGCCTCTCCTCGCGTGAGAAGACGCGGAGGAGACAGCAGGGGTTGTGTTTGTACTGTGGGAATAAGGGTCATGTGGTAGTATCATGCCCAGAAAAGCCGGAAAACTTCAGGGCCTGAGGGTGATGGGAAATATCCTGTCAGGCCAGAAGTCAGAATTTCCCAAGAAGACTTTTATCATTCCGGTAACCTTGAAGATCCTCGGTCAAACTGTCAAGACTGAGGCCTTTGTGGACAGTGGGGCCGACGGGGTTTTTATGGACCGCCAATTCGCCCTGAAACACTCTGTTTCCTTAGTACCCTTGGCGTCGGAAATTGAAATTTGTGGGTTAAACGGGGAACCATTATCCCAGGGTAAAATTACCTCTTGTACTAGCCAGATTTCTTTGTTTATTGGAGCCACACACTCTGAAAAATTGTCCTTTTATGTGACTGTCTGTACTTTTGCCCCAATGGTGTTGGGGTTACCCTGGTTAAGGGCCCACAATCCTCAATTTGACTGGGTCTCTGGGGAGATTCTTAGTTGGGGTACTGATTGTTTCAGGAGTTGCTTGAGCCTTCCAGTCAGGCTCTCGCAGCTAAGTTTGCCAGGATTGCCAGGGTGTTATGCAGATTTTGCGGACGTGTTCTCCAAAAAAGTTGCAGAGGTACTACCTCCCCATCGCCCGTATGACTGTGCCATTAATTTGTTGCCGAATGCTAAGCTTCCCAAGAGCAGGTTGTACTCCCTGTCACGTCCTGAGACTCAGGCTATGGCAGAGTACATTCAGGAGAACTTGGCTAAAGGATTTATCAGACCTTCACAGTCTCCAGTTGGGTCGGGGTTCTTCTTCGTGGGTAAAAAGGATGGTTCATTGCGACCCTGCATCGACTTCAGGGAATTGAACCGTATCACGATTAAAAACTCATACCCACTGCCTCTCATTTCGGTCTTGTTTGACCAGCTTCGTACTGCCACCATTTTTTCTAAGATTGACCTACGCGGTGCGTACAATCTAATCCGAATAAGAGAGGGGGATGAATGGAAGACTGCCTTTAATACTCACTCAGGGCATTATGAATATTTGGTGATGCCTTTTGGGCTCTGTAATGCCCCGGCAGTCTTCCAGGATTTCATGAACGATGTGCTCAGGGAATATTTGGATAGATTCTTGGTCGTATACTTAGATGACATCCTAATCTTCTCCCATTCCCTGGAGGAACATCGGAAGCATGTACGCTTAGTCCTCCAGAAACTCAGAGACCACCGGCTTGGGGCGAAGCTGGAGAAGTGCGAATTTGAAGTTCAGCAAATCGCATTTCTAGGATATATTATCTCCCCAGAGGGTTTCCAAATGGAGGGTTCCAAGGTACAGGCAGTCCTGGATTGGGTGCAGCCCACTAGTTTGAAGGCGCTTCAGCGTTTCCTGGGCTTTGCAAATTTTTATAGACGATTTATCGCTGGATTTTCGTCTATAGTGGCGCCCTTGGTGGCACTCACTAAGAAAGGGGCGGATGTTGCTCACTGGTCTCGTGAGGCCAAATCGGCTTTTGCCCGTCTCAAAAGGGCATTTGTCTCGGCCAAAGTGCTGCGACACCCAGATCCAGAGCGTCCTTTTGTGGTGGAGGTGGATGCCTCTGAGATGGGTATTGGGGCAGTGCTCTCTCAGATGGGAGTGTCTGATAATCGCCTTCATCCCTGTGCTTACTTTTCCCGTAAATTTTCGCCTGCCGAGATGAATTATGACGTGGGTAACCGGGAATTGTTGGCTATTAAGGATGCACTCGAGGAGTGGAGACACTGGCTTGAGGGGGCTAAGTTTGTGGTCTCAATTCTCACCGACCATAAGAATTTGGCATATTTAGAGTCAGCAAAGCGTCTCAATGCCAGGCAGGCACGATGGGCTTTGTTTTTTGCTCGCTTTAATTTTTTGATAACATATCGCCCTGGGTCAAAAAACATCAAGGCTGATGCGCTCTCGCGGAGTTTTGCTCCAATCCAAGAGACCACCGAGGAGCCGTTGCCCATTGTGTCCCCCTCATGTATTAAAGTGGGCATTACCCAGGACCTCTTGTCATTAGTCCTTAGAGCACAGGAGCAGGCTCCTCCAGACCTTCCGGTAGGTCTTTTGTTTGTGCCTCCTAGGTTAAGACAGCGAGTGTTCCTGGAATTCCATGCCAAGAAGTCGGCAGGTCACCCGGGTATTGCCAGAACTCGGGAGTTGCTATCTAGGGCGGTGTGGTGGCCCTCGGTGGCTAAGGATGTGGATCAGTGGGTTCGGGCATGTGACATCTGTGCCCGAAATAAGACTCCTAGAGGGGTTCCTGTTGGCCCATTGCATCCACTCTCTATTCCATCTAAGCCATGGACCCACATTTCAATGGATTTTGTGGTGGACTTGCCCAAATCCTCGGGGATGACAGCCATCTGGGTTGTCGTTGACAGGTTTTCGAAGATGGCGCACTTCGTTCCACTGGTTGGGCTGCCATCGGCCAGACGCCTGTCTGAATTATTTATGCTGCATGTTGTGCGTCTCCACGGGTTGCCACTTGATGTGGTCTCTGACCGCGGATCCCAGTTTGTGGCCAAATTCTGGAGGGCATTTTGTTCCGATCTCCAGATTTCTGTCAGCTTGTCGTCAGGCTACCATCCGCAGTCTAATGGGCAGACTGAAAGGGTGAACCAGTCCTTGGAGCAGTTCCTCAGGTGTTATGTCTCCAAGTGTCAGACTGACTGGGTTGCTCATCTGTCCATGGCGGAGTTTGCCTATAACAACGCGGCTCACTCTGCTACAGGGATCTCTCCTTTCCTTTGTGTGTATGGGCATCATCCTAAAGCCAATTCTTTTGACCCCCTGGACTCCACGCCTGGTGGTTCCTCTGTCGTTTCGGTCCTTAGAGGTATTTGGAGGAAAGTGAAGAAAGCCCTTGTGTCTGTGTCATTAGTGACCAAAAGGGTTTTTGATAAGCGGAAAAGACCCTGCAGCTTCAAATTAGGAGACTTCGTCTGGTTGTCTACCAAGAATTTGAAGTTGAGACAGCCATCTCATAAGTTAGGCCCCCGGTTCATCGGCCCTTATAAGATCACCAGGGTTATCAATCCAGTGGCATTTCAGTTAGATCTGCCCCGTTCTTTGGGTATCAATAAAACATTTCATTGTTCCCTTTTAAAACGGGCGATTAGTAATCCTTCTTCCAGAGGAAGACCTTCCCCTCTTCTGATACGTGGCCAGAGGGAGTTTGTTGTTGAAAGGATTCTTGACTCCAAGATGGTTCGGGGTCGGCTGTCATTTTTGGTGCACTGGAAGGGGTATGGCCCGGAGGAGCGGTCGTGGGTGCGCAGTTGTGATCTTCATGCCCCCAGACTGATACGCTCTTTCTTCTCGCAGTTCCCCGATAAACCCGGTGATAGGGGTTCTTTGACCCCTCGTCAGAGGGGGGGTACTGTTAGGGTCTCCTGCCCTGTGCTGCCACGTCGTCATGGCAACCGGGAGACGAGTGCTAGCGGAATAACCTGAGCGCAGCTGATACTCCAGTTCGGGTCTTTTGCTGTGCAGTGGTTACAGGCAGGGGATCCGGTGCTGGTTTTTGTGCTCACAGTCTGTGAGGTCTGAGTGGGGCGTGGCCAGCACCTGCTTTATAAGGCCTCTTCTCAGATTAAGCAGATGCTGCTGAATCTTTGTTGGTTAGTCAGTTCCTGAAAATTAGCCAGTACTGTGTAGCTTTTGTATTTGTTATTGCTTACTGCAAATAGGCCTGGAGATTTGGTACTACACTCTGCCAATCCAGACCTAGCAGTAAGACTGGAGTCAGTCGTTTAGCCTGCTGTAGTTCTTTTGTTATTATGAGAACCCAGCAGGTTTGTGACTGTACTTTCAGACCTGCATGCTTAATCCTCTCTCACTGTGCAGGGCGTCCATGTGTCAGTTTAGTGGCAGGAAGCTGAACCTGTGCCCTGCAAGTGAGAAATAGGATTGTGGAGACTCTCCTTGTGTCTACTATTCCATCTCTGACCAAGGAGTTTGCTGCCACACCCGTTGGTAACCCTTTAGGGTTTTGCTGTTGCCCTTAGCAACAGCATTTCGGGTTCTCTACGTATTAAAACACAACATCTTGCCTTTTCCATCTGAGCATTTGTAATACTAGGGAGACACCCAGTTTCTTAGCCTCTGGGCTTATCTGTTCACTTTGTGTTGGTTTTGTTACCCTATCACTTTCTGTGTATGTGATGTCATACTTCCCAGTCTGTCTGTTAGTTCATTTGTTTTGCATCCCTCTCTGTTCAGACACCAGTACATTCCTGCAGGCACTGGTGTGCATAACACCAGGTAAGTGAACATGGTCAGCAGGTTGAACAGGTGCCGCGGAGGTTGCGCCAGCCACGTTTTTTTAGGGGGCGTTTAAACTTAAACGCATTGTCTGATGATAGGGTCATACAGATGTTTCGGCTAAATAGAAACAACATTTTCCGTCTGTATGACCTTGTCAAACTGGGCCTAGACCCTGAGACAGCACGCTCTCGCTCTGTCTCAGGCCTGCACAAACTCCTGGCTGTGTTGCACTTTATGGCTACTGGGAGCTTCCAGGCTGTGACAGGCGACGTCATTGGTATCTCCCAGCCCACCTTTTCCAAATATTTGACTCAGGTGAGTTGAAATATACATACACGTCTACATCTAAGTGTTGCTTCTGTTAGGTCTTACAACACAGTATTGTATTGATTACAGATCATGACACTCACCTTATATTTATTAATGTCCACTCAGGTTTTGGATGTCTTGGAACCCCATATAGATGCCTCTATCTGCTTCCCTACCCAGGAGTCGCAGTGGCATGCAGTCAGGGTAGCTTTCTATGAGCTTGCTGGCATGCCCAATGTGCTGGGTGCCATAGATTGCACACACGTTGAGCTGAGACCACCTAGGGGCAGGCAATATATATTTACCAATCGGCATTCTAGCCAATCAACTAATGTCCAGGTGGTTTGTGATGCAAATCTAAAAATTATGAGTGTGGTTGCAGGTTACCCTGGCGGCTGCCATGACTCCTTCATCCTCAGTCAGTCATCCCTCTTTGATAAATTTGAGGACGGACAAATGCCTGATTGCTGGCTGCTGGGTATGTTCCAAGTGTGTTGTGTGTATGTGTGTTAACTTCAAACTCCTGTTTTTTTTTAGGTAATTAATCATCATACACATGTACTAATGTTGCCTATATCTGTTTTTCAGGTGATGGTGGTTATGGCTGCTACTCTTGGCTACTTACTCCATTGTCCCAACCTGATTCTCCTGCTGAACACAGTTACAATCATGCACATAAGTCTACGCGGAATGTGATAGAAAGATGTTTTGGGGTGCTGAAGTCTAGGTTTCGGTGTCTGGATAAATCTGCTGGGCTTTTGTTGTATAGTCCCTCAAAGGTGACTAGGATTGTGTTCTGCTGCTGTTTTCTTCATAATCTGTGTTTGACCCAACATCTTCCACATGTTGATGAAGAAAACAGCCAGCAAGTAGGTGAGTTAGAAGCATCTGGTGACAGTGTGAGTACAGATGTAGGGAGGCAGGTAAGGCAAGAAGTTATTCTGCGTTATTTTACCGGTAAGTATTGTTTATTTTTAACTAACCTTGACTAACCACTTTTATTAAATGTATTGTAGTTGTGAATGTTTGTTTTGTTGCGTTACTGTTTGTTATTTATACTGGTCTGTACATTTATACTGTAATTTGAATTACTTACAGTGTCACTCATTACCCCATTAAACCATACATTGCGTCTTTTAAAATGATTTGCACGGACACAGGCATTTTTGGGAATACAATAGCAAAAAATGTATTGTGTTACAAACATTTCATGCAGCCTTCCTTATTTTTTTTTGTGTGTGCTGGGTGCTGAGGTTTGACCAGGGTCGTTGGCCCGTATTCTGCTGGAGCGTCGAACAGGGTAGGTAACTGGGGTCTGGCTTGGGGTAGTCGTTCCGAAGCTTGAGGTGACTTGTTGGGCTGCCAACACATTAATACTTTGGCTGAGGTTGTGTATGCTCGCATTAAGTTGGTTATTTGTGGCAGTGTTGCTGGCAATAATTCTCGACAAACTTTTGTTCACCACTTGGTTGTGCTGTATTAATTGGATTAGGGCTTGTTGCTGCCACTGTTGCTCATCGATTATTCTTGTCAAATTTGCAAGCATTTGAGTGTTGTCCGCCCTGATTTGCTCCATTGAAGTTGCTATTCTGCCAACCTGAACAATCAGTCTGCCTGATTTCCGACTAATGCGAGGAAGATGATGGGGCAGACTGGCAAGGTGTTGTGTGTGGGTGTTCAGGTAGGCAGAGTTTTGTGCCTGTTGTGTGGCCCAACTGTTCCAAAAGTCAGGGGACATTTGTTGCTGGGGTGGAGTTGGCATCAATTGGGGGGTAACAGATGTTTGCGGTGTTTCTGTTATGTCCTACTGCGGGGTTGGCTGGGTCGGATCAATGGGCTGCAGGTGTAGTGTGAAGGTAGGCTGTTGGTCAGTTTCCTGCTGTGCCTCCTCGACCATGATGGGTGGTTCTGTATGGGGTTGAAAACAGCCACTATTTAGTATAAATATTATTTCTTTGCTTGTCCCAAACATGGCTTACTTAATAATACTCATGTTGAAAATGGGACAGAGTTGGTGTGCTCAAATTAACTAGGAATCTTACCTTTTGAAACACATATGTGCCTTTACAGGCGTGCGCAGAGACTAACTGGCGGGTTCCGCTCCGAACTTCAACCCCTCCACGGCATTATAGTGTTCTCTCACATCCCCTGTCCGGGATATAGACTGCTCACCTGGGTGGGCCAGAGGAGCGGACCAGGTGAGCAATCTATATCCAGGACAGGGGAGGTGAGAGAACACTATAATGGCGTGGAGGGGGAGAAGTTCGGAGCGGATTCCGCAATTCAGTCTCTGTGCACGCCTGTGTGTGTCTTCTAATTTATTAAACTGAATTTTTTTTATTTATTTGTTTGATCACAGACTCTAAGCCATAATGATTTGGGAAACACGAAGATCTTTCGCAATTTTACATTAATGCATTTCAAGATTATGTATGGCCCTTCCTTTTGAGAAACACACACAATGCATTAAATGTTGTTTGTTACACACTCATTAATTGATGAAGCCAGTCAGTGTTGTTTTTTAAATAATAATAATCAATAATCAAAATAAGAAATCTTAAAGAACCATGCAAATGTCTTAAGGTGGCCTATGTTTCGAAATGGTGATGTTGGCCTTGGCAAACATTTGTCTTAAAAATTATTTAATTTTTTTTTTTGTGGTTTTAATATTTTTAATAATAAATGGTTGCTATGGCCAACATCACATCTGAAAATGTAAAAGCAAAACACAACAACTAAAACAAGTGCTTGTTGTTTGACATTAGGGGCAGGAATAAGAAATTACACAAATAAAATTTTATTGACACTACACAAACAATGGTGCAGCTGAAATAACCAGGAGAAGACCTAAGGATTTGACAAGACAATGATATGTTCAAGGTGATGAAGGCACAAGCCAAACAGAGACGTTTTACATTTCTAAAGTTTTTTTTTACCCCTTTTTCTGCATATAACACCTTGCACATATCAGTGGTTTTACAAATCATTATGCCTTATCCAGGTTAATTCATAGACCACACTGTGTTAAACTTTTATGACAATTATCTTTTTTGTTTACTCACCAGACAGCTGAGGTGATTGCGGATCCTCACTTTGTGGACTCGCCAAAATTGCCTGTGGTGGCAGGGGCAAAACTGCGGAGATGCGCCGCCAGGGTGGTGATGATGGAGCCGCAGACTCAGGCTCAACACGACGTGTCTTGGTTGGCCTCATAGCAGAGGCGTAACTAGGGTTTTCGGAGCCCAGGGCAAGATGGAAAATGGCGCCCCCCCCCCCCCTTGAAAAAAAAAACACAAAAAGAAGCATGTGCGCGCGCCAAAAAAATGGGCGTGGCCACACACCAGAAGGGGTGTGGCTACGCTCCAGAAGGGGTGTAGCCACTGAAAATGGCCCACAGTGCCAGTTTCATTGCCCCACGGTGCCAGTTTCATTGCCCCACGGTGCCAGATACATTGCCCCACTCAGTGCCGGATACATTGCCCCACTCAGTGCCGGATACATTGCCCCGCTCAGTGGCGGATACAATGCCCCACTCAGTGGCGGATACAATGCCCCACTCAGTGCCGGATACAATGCCCCACTCAGTGCCGGATACAATGCCCCACTCAGTGCCGGATACATTGCCCCACTCAGTGCCGGATACAATGCCCCACTCAGTGCCGGATACAATGCCCCACTCAGTGCCGGATACATGCCCCGCGGTGCCGGATACATGCCCCACGGTGCCAGATACATGCCCCACAGTGCCAGATACATGCCCCACAGTATGCCCCACAGTGCCAGTTACATGCCCCACAGTGCCAGTTACATGCCCCACAGTGCCAGTTACATGCCCCACAGTGCCATTTACATGCCCCACAATGCCAGATACATGCCCCACAGTGCCAGATACATGCCCCACAGTGCCAGATACATGCCCCACAGTGCCAGTTACATGCCCCACAGTGCCAGTTACATGCCCCACAGTGCCAGTTACATGCCCCACAGTGCCAGATACATGCCCCACAGTAAGCCCCACAGTGCCAGTTACATGCCCCACAGTGCCAGATACATGCCCCACAGTGCCAGTTACAGTGCCCCACAGTGCTGGATAAAATGCCCCACAGTGCTGGATACAATGCCCCACAGTGCCAGTTACAGTGCCCCACAGTGCTGGATACAATGCCCCACAGTGCCAGTTACAGTGCCCCACAGTGCTGGATACAATGCCCCACAGCCACAGTGCCTGTTACATGCCCCACAGTGCCAGGCCCCCCGTGCCGCCGCCGGACCCCGTCACTCACCTCTTGTGAGGGGAGGAGAGCGCAGCGCAGCGCCTCTCCTTCCCCTCGCTGCTCCAGGTCTCCGGACGCCGGCGGCTGTCTGGCGCCGGTTCGCTAGCCAATCAGGAGCCGGTCCGCAAGCCCTGATTGGCTAGCGCCGGAGACAGGACACGGCATCGCTGCTGGCAGCGTTGCTAGTGCTCCCAGCGGCGGTGAGGGGAGGGAGAGAGCTGCGCTCTCTCCTCCCCTCACATTTAGGGTTAACGGGGCGAGTGGGGCATGATGCCCTGGACGCCGGCGGCGCCCCCCTTTCCTGGGCCTGCCAGGGCGCCCAGGGCACGTGCCCCACTCGCCCTACCCTAGTTACGCCTCTGCCTCCTTGCCACACTCACCGAGCCCTGTGATGGGCACCTTAGTGGAGGGCGGCTTGCAGAAGAAGAACCTATGTGAAAAGAGAAACATTACTATTTTGAACTTCTATGTGTTTGATGAATATATGATTACAGTGAATTCTTACCTGCATTACCACCATCTGCATCACTTGGCAGTGTTGGCTGTGGCCTGGCTGTGGTGCTTCTCTGGCGTTGAAAAATGTGAAAATACCTTATGAACATACTTTGAATACTCATTGTTATCTGAAATTCCTTATTGTGAAGTAAACTATTTTATGTTTAATCTATTCTGGTTTTCTTCACTGGGTATGTATTCTTTAAATCAGATTGTATTACACTAAATAATCCATATCCAATGCAAAATTATGCACAATGGCCCTCATTCCGAGTCGTTCGCTCGTTAAATTTCTTCGCATCGCAACGTTTCTCTGCTTAGTGCGCATGCGCAATGTTCGCACTGCGACTGCGCCAAGTAAATTTGCTATGAAGATAGTATTTTTACTCACGGCTTTTTCATCGCTCCGGCGATCGTAGTGTGATTGACAGGAAATGGGTGTTACTGGGCGGAAACACAGCGTTTTATGGGCGTGTGGATGAAAACGCTACCGTTTCCGGAAAAAACGCAGGAGTGGCCGGAGAAACGGGGGAGTGTCTGGGCGAACGCTGGGTGTGTTTGTGACGTCAAACCAGGAACGATAAGCACTGAACTGATCGCAGATGCCGAGTAAGTCTGAAGCTACTCTGAAACTGCTAAGTAGTTTGTAATCGCAATATTGCGAATACTTCGTTCGCAATTTTAAGAAGCTAAGATACACTCCCAGTAGGCGGCGGCTTAGCGTGAGCAACTCTGCTAAATTCGCCTTGCGAGCGATCAACTCGGAATGAGGGTCAATATTATGTTTTCTTTTTTTTGTAAAAATTAAAGAAAAAAACCACAATATTGCACGCTAAGCTACACATTTAAAATCAACAAATACAACACTAGCCAAAAAAAACAGCATATCAATTAATTTAGCACAAACATATGCATAAAAAAAACAACACACAATAAACATAAATACCCAAATAAAAATTATTTGTAATAAATGATAAAAAAAAAACAGTTATGGACAAGCAGGATCTCTGATTATCTATTAGAACTACATATACCAGCATGCACTGCAACAGATGTAGCATTCACTATTAACAAAACTGAGGCAATGCATGATGGGACTTGTACTTTGGCAACACCTGTAGAGCCACAGGTTGCACAGGCCTGCACGACATCACCAACACAATGTAACAAATAAAAAAATTACAATCAGAATTAGCAAGATTACATTTTTAATTTTTTTTTTTAAAAACACACTTTTAATTAAAAAATAAAAACTCACCATCCTGCCTTGGCCGGTCCGAATCCCGGACATGAGTTGCACCAACCACTTCGGGAGGAATAAGGGACCGCACAGGCTCCTCCTAATCCCGATAAGTAGCACGAAAGGGGTGTCCACCCCCGGTTTGGCGGGCTGATTTGGCCTCCTTGGCCATCTTGGCCTTGACACGGAGCTTGATATCATAAAAGCGCTTGCGACACGTGTCCTCAGTCCGCCTCACCACACCCTCACTATTAACTGCCGCAATCACTTTACCCCACAGTACAGACTTCCTACGTGTGGACAACTTGGCAGCATCCTGCCCAAACAATTGCCGATGATGCCTCATCAGCTCCCGCACCAAAGCCATGTTTTCAGCATAGTTGAATTTGACATTGCGCCCAGTCTTGGTAGTGGTGCGTGGCTGCGGAGCCACAACACCATCACTATCACTGGAGAACGCAGCAACAGGCACCCCCTCCTCCTCACTCACCTCCTCCCTCTCACTAACCCCCTCCACCTCACTCACCTCCTCCCTCTCACTCACCTCCTCCACCTCACTCACCTCCTCCCTCTCACTCACCTCCTCCACAACACTGACCTCTGACTGAGACATAATCCCGACAAACTACAAATAACAAAGAGAAAAAAAAACAGAAAACACACTCCTCCACTACCACTACACACCACACACCCAACACACACACATACTCACTCACAAACAATGACAAAAGACTTGGAAAAAAAAAACAAGGACAAAAAAATAGACAAACTTTGAAAAAACTACACAACAAGTATGACAAGACTACTTACACACACAGTACAGCAGTCAGCAATCGCAAAAAAATTCACCAAATCCACCAAAAACTCCACCAAACTCACCAACTCCTAACACACCTTCCTCTCTCCTCTCTAGCTAAACCCACGAGGTGCGGACGGTTTGGAGCGTTTTTATAGTAATGTGCACAGACACTCCTCCATCACGAATCAAACCAATCACAGACGAGTGACAAAAACGAAATTTAGATAAAAAAAGCGGCCGTGAACGGACAAACACTGCCGTAACCGACATGTGACGCAGTCGTAACAAAAACCTCAGAACACGGCCGACAAACCTCAAAATCGGCCACATTCTACCTTACAAAACCACGAATGACATCGACATCGGAACAAAATACAAATACAAATACGACAGCTTAGTAAATTAGTCGTAATCAATTCAAAAAGTTGCAACTTTACACTTTCGATGTCATTCGTGATGGTACTTTAACCTCAGACGGGAAAATACGAATTTTAGTAAATTTACCCCATAGACGGGACCAAGGGACATATAGTAAGGAATCATAAGCCATATAGAAAACACAGATTCGGCTAATGGAAGAACAAAATAAATGCAACATTACCCTTTGACAAAACTTGCTGGGGTTAAGATGGGGCCTCTAAACTTTTGCTTCTTTTTCCTAGCAGAAATGGCCCTGATTAACTTAATTTTGTTAGATATGATATACATATACTGTGCTCCCGCTCAGGAAGTACAAAGTATTTTAGACACCCACGAAGACTAATGTCACATTCTACTGTTCTAGATGCATGTCCATCACAGGTAGAGGAAATTATCTCACAGATACCGGATTCCCTATGAACTTAGAATGGACAGGACACTGGATTGATGGCTGGGATAGTCCCAATAGCGATACGATAAACACAGACATTTTTTAAAGGGTAGTAGACCAAGTAGAGAATCACTTCCCCGTAGTGCCCAATCCAGTTGTCAAATTTTTATAAAATCTTCTTCACCTCTACAAACTCATCTGTCACCAACCTCTATTCTGTTTCTCTACAGTTTTCCTCTTCATCTTTTGCATTCACACAGGGTGGTACAATACATGGACCCAAGTACAGTTCAAACTCCACATGCCTAGGTCCTTCAGAGTTCTGCTCAAACCCAGTATATCTCAACAGCACGATGACACCAGTATTGCTGCAGTGTGCCTTGTCATGCACAAAGGGTGGAGAATGGGAATACTGGTCAAGGGAAATTTTGTGTAGACACTGATATGCCTGTTGGTGAATGGCAAACCTGACATTTTCTTTTTCATTTTCTTCTTCTTTCTCTCCTCTAGAAATGTTTCTTTTTTTTTCTTTTTGAGTTATGCTCATGGTACTCTACATTGCAAACACACGATAGAAAATTAAAATGAAAAAAATTGTGTTCCCTGCAGGAAGAGGCAGTCTGGAGGACAAAGGGGTATGGCCAGGAGTCCTCAGGACTGTGGACAGGTGGACACGGTAAGCCTCTAGCCCCCAGAGCATACCTTTCAAGTCTAGCTGAGGTGGCACACGGTCTGACTCATCTAGGCAAAGAGGGTAGGTGCAGGCTGATGAGAGCCTACTGGTGTGCACCAGGATTCTATTCTCATGCAGGTAAAGAGAGCAATGACCTGTCTTGCTTGCTTGAGGAAGAATATTGGTAAAGCAATACCAACAGAGCCATCCCATATCCCTCCTGCAGACGGATCTTTTCAGGAAATACAAATCGACTTCGTACAGTTAACACCCTTTAGGAATTATTGTTATGTATTGGTGTGCACTGATGTTTTCTCAAACTGGGTAGAGGCATTTCCTGCTGCCACGGATGCTGCTGTGTTTACCGCAAAGAAAAATTGCGCAGAAATTTGTGTGTAGATAATGGTACCCCTAGAAGTAGGAGCAAAGCCTGAAATTGTACTATTGTGATCATAGGTACTGCCACTAGTATTATGTAGCTTCGTAACCACTCCCAGATCTTCACTCAACGAATCACCCTCTTCGAAATTTGTTTTGGTTTTGGTATTTGTGTCTTTTTGGGTTGTTTTTGGAAGACAACCTCATGTCATAATTGATCCACACAATGATCAGAAATACACCAATGAGGTGACAGTACAGTATCTTATTGAGATGAGCCAGCATTTGAGAACTTGACAAAAGAACTTGAAACTGTTGATTGCCGGTATGCCAAATGCTAACTGTCTTGATTGTGAATCAAGAGACTGTGTGATTGTTCTTACGCTCAGGTTGCCTAATAGACCGGTGGGAAGTTTTGTTGACAGCACTAAAGGTCGCCGAAAGAGAGACTTGGGTCCACTCGTCCCACTGCAAGAAGGTTGCTGACCCGGAGAGAACTCGTGACAAAGTAGTTTATTGCTCACATTCATCGAGTTTGTGTAGTTTGGTAACTGTGTGTTCCAAGTGAACTGTGTGTTCAAAGAGCAAGGTGGAGAGCAAAGTGAACTGTGTGTTCCAAGTGAACTGTGTGTTCTAAGAGCAAGGCAAAGAGAACATCGTATCACCAGAGACTCTGTTCCGTGAAGACTGAGAGGCGGCATTGCAGAAAGACCAGTCATTGTAATTGATTTGTTATGAACAAGAGTTGTTCTGTTCTATTTCTCTTTTCTCTCTTTCCCGCTGACAAACATTTTCTTTCAGGATATTCTATTTTTGCAAGGTTTTTTTTTTTATAAGGAGTCGAGTGTGGGACTGGAACAGGTACTGGAGGAAGGAGTGATTTCCTTATAGGATCCCAGGGTTAGCCGATCAGTTTGTTAAAGTCAGAGAAAAATCAAAGGTCTAGTAGTTATGGAGTTCGGAGGTAATCAGGAACAATCAGACAATGGCTATTCACACATTGCAGATAAAGAGCTCATTAATATATGTGGAAGAAAGGTTTATGAGTGGCTCTCCCCGAACTCCGAAGGATTATGTTATTTAGGAAGGACACTACTTATAACCCTTGTTCAATTATTAAACAGACCTAGCATACGTTCCAGAAATGGAAACAATGTTCAGAAAATGATAGGAATATGTAGATCAGGAAAATTTTATATGTCACTGTCACGATTTTTTTGTGTCTTCTTCATCTACCCAGCAGAACCTCAATTGAATCCAAACATCAGTGTACAAAGACGTAGGTACATGTATGTGTGAAATGTTCGTCGCAAATCAGACATTATAGGCCAAAGCACTGTCCCAGCATACTCTATAGGTTGAATGTTGTCCCACACCCAACCAGTGGTCCCGTGACCACCGAGTGCATATAGGGGATGTCTCGTCCTCCTCCCTGTCTTCCCCAAATATAGTCAAGTGACTGATTTGCGAAATGCATACATACTTGTGTCTAGGTCACCGATTATTTTATGAAATATTTTTTTTCTTATATTAATAATTGATGGCAGTTATTGTTTGCTGCCAAAGGGTGGACTGTCGAAGTCAAAAATATTACATAAAGAGAACATACAAGCTCTACACCCATATAAGTCACTATACTTGCAAATACATGCAGCGAGCACAGCAATATATGGTAACACACGCATTTACACGGACATGCCACAGAGATGGATTCGACACTATTCTCATGCAGTACATAATTATAATAATATCAAGCACCAGACATCATGATGATTTAAAATGATATATAATGAAGTCATGTCATGAATGTGTATTATTTGAACGAAGCAGGGTAGAACTGTCATATTTGGTATTAAAGCAAGCAGATTAATGTGTAGATTCATTTGATACTTGTTATTAAGTTGTAGGACATTGCAACAAGGAATTGTGATTAAATGTATAAAAGCTAAAATCACTTTTATTAGAACAATAGATATTCCAAACAGGTAGTGCACAGGAAACTCAGGCCAGCCCTTTGGATGTCTTCAAGGCTGAACCTGATCAGCATATACAAAGAGACTAGTGACTCATCATGAATGAGTGAGTCCCCTGCCCCAGAAACTAGATAACACATTGCTGACCACACAGGAAGTTAGTTGCTTTTCGGTCCCAGACGATGATGGAGTTCTTGCATGATTTTACAGAGAGAGAGAGAGAGAGAGTCATATGGAGAGAGAAATTTATATGAGAAAGATATGGTAATTGTATAGCTGGCCTGTAACTGTATGTATTAACTGCTTACTGTGTGAGTTGTAATCATGTAATTATAGGTATACTGTACATTGTAATATATATTGAATCCATATCCCTTTAATAACAAATATATACATCAATGATTTTTGGAACTCAGATAATGTGTGGGTGTATTGTTTTCTCTTATGGGATGCAATGTTTTGCGATGTACAGCGCACTTTTATCGTATATGGTAATAAGATGCGCCTGGCGTCTGCAATATATATTAGAGCGGGCATTTTAAATATTTGTGAGAAAGCAATTTGGCATTCACAGATGGAGGCTGGTCTGCGATATCAGGGTCTTAATGATGCACTGTACATTATAAACGCGACGCTGTGGTCGATCAGCTTGTGATGGATTCATCCTGACGCTGAGAAAATCCTATCCATGTGTATTGTTGTGATATCAGTAAGCCAATGATACGAAATTTTAAGGGACAATGCGTTTCTCATAATACTTAAGATGCTAAAATGTATTTTTATTGTTGCAAAACAAGGTTCAAATAAGTCATATTGTGTTTGATTCAGATTGGATTGTTTATCTGTTAAGTAGGTTTAAAAGTTGCTGCATAGCCTTGATATAGTTTTTTTTTTTAACTCAGTCCTAGAATGACTTCTGTTGTTTGTATGGTGTGTGATTTCTTTGGGACAAAGGAAGCCGCATGGTCTGTCCTCCATTTTGGACTAGCCACATGGCCTGTCCACCATTTTGTGTAACCCTCATGGATGTGGAAGGGGGAGGAGCAGTGCCCATTTTGGGAAGGTCATTTTCTAAATGGCTGATTTTCACTCTGCTCAGAATAATCAGTTTCCTTGGTCACATCAAGCACAATTTATGAGTTACCAATGCATTTATTTAACCCATGCCATAGTCAATTACAAATAGTTTCAGTTGGGCCTAGTGAGAGTAAATGGTGAGATAAGTTGTTTTTTTCCTGTCCTTCTTGTCTGTGCGTAATTACTTTACATCAAGTGAGAAAACTGCACACAGATAAAAAAAAAGGAAAGAAAGAGTTGGTTTTGTTTTATTTGTTTTTTCCCCTTCCAAGACTTGTAGAATCTGTTTGCAATAGGATAAGCCATTGAAATGCAAATTAACCTGTGTAACTGCTTTTTCTTAGCAGTGGAAACAGGGCTGTTTCTAGCCAATTTGGCTCCCAGTGCGAGATTTAAAAATGCGCCCCCCCATGACATTAAAAAATGTGCCCCCCCCACACACACACCTAGATAAAAAAACATGCACGTGCACCCGACAAGGGGGCGTGGCCTCATCTAAATGGGTGTGGCCTCATTTAAATGGGCATGGCCTCGTCTGAAAATACTACCTCACAATCCAGTTTTTGACCCTGCTCCAACAGATCACGACCACCACAGAAAAAAAAAATTCTACCATATTAAGCCCCACACAGTAATGCCCCCTGCACCATATTATGCCACACACCGCAATGCCCTTGATACATTAAATCCCCACACTACGGCAGGCAAGAGTCCCCATTTCACACATTACGGCAGGTGTCCCCATTTTACACATTGAGAGAGAGAGAGAATACTTACAGAGGCGATTACCGCTCTTCGGCCCACCTCACCAATCGCTCCTCGCACCAGCCTTTCCCTCTTCCTAACTTGGATCCCCCTCTGTACTCCGCTCAGGGGGGGGGGAGTTTCGCGGAGTGACTGGGTTGCGTTGTGACGTAACGACGCAACCGCGTCATTACGTGAAACTCCGCTCCCCGAGCGGATTACTCGGGGAGAAATAGGAGGGGAAGTAGGGAGCCACAGTTAGTGCCGCGGCGGGCGCCCAGTGCGGTTGCACTGCTCGCCTGCCCCAAGAAACGGCCCTGAGTGGAAAAGCAAATAGCTTTGATATGCAAATAAGAGGTAAGGTGTCTCATAGGAGACCAGTGAATTGTACATATATATAATATTATTAATATGTGTATATTTATATCAGTGTATGTTCTGCAAGATAGCTATCCAATCTGAATCATATCATTTAAATTATTGATTATTGCTAGAGTCATTATAGATCTATGTGAAATATGATAATACATTTGTTGCTTTATAGGTAAATTTGAAATAACAGTATTTTAAGGAAGTAAGTGTAAAGACACAAACGCAGGTCTGCATAAAAGTTTATACAGAACAAGTTGTGTCTAGTAGGCAATAGTAATTAGTATTGTTCACATTTATACTTAGAGCTGTGCGATTTGTTTTATTGCAGACTCAGGGTTTTGTACACGTGTCTCGGACAAAGTAAAGGACTGCGCACGCAGCGTAAGAGACACGCGCGGTCACGTGTGTACGCAAAGTGCGTAAGAATGCGGGCGCTAAGTACAAATTACACAATAGTGTCGTTTAGTTCAAAGGTGGGATAGTAGACATTTAATACAATAGCACATAACTATCAGATTTCAAAAGCAGGTTACTCTAAATTTAGTTTAAAAACTGTATTGCCTCTGGGGTAAAGCTGCCTATCTGAATGAATTGAAATTTTCTGTACAGAAAAAAACGAAGTGTATTTGAGTGAGAGAACGTAGAAGTGAGTGGATTTGAACTCCGGAAATCGGGTCCCGTGGTACACCAAGTAAGTGGAGGCTTGGTGGTGTGAGGCGGCTGACTCACGTTAATATAGATTAAAATACACAAATCGTGAGGAGATTTGCAGAGGAGCGTAATAGGGAATTGTGCATTGTGTAGTATTGATGTAAAAAGGTGTTTTGTTACGCTCCGAGCTGAGGGTCGCAGTTTGTACATCGATCCGTGGTTGTACGCCAGATAGGTAACAAGTACCTATACGCTGTACGATTGGACTGTGCGTTTGTGGGTGCGATATATAGCATATTTGATACCCCTTTTACGAGCTTTTGCGTAAAATCGCGGTATCATTAGCGCTGTATAGAGCATACGCAAGTGTGATTTGAGTATAAAAAGTGTATAGGGAGTTTCCGCTGGTCTCTCTCAGGAAAATCTCCAGCGGTGGATATTTACTGGAAAAGGTAAGTCACTCCTAACACTTCCAGTAAATAGAAACTAGATAGGGCCTCACTGGGTACGTGGTGTTCACTATTGGAGTGAGTCGTGGTACTCAGCGGAGATGGAGCGAGTGAAAGCGCTAGGTGTCTTTCACCGTCTATTTGCGGTGTGCATTGGGGATTGTGTTTATTGGCAAAAAGTCCACGATGGGATCCAATTGGACAAGCAGTGGGCGTTTGGTAGCTAGGGTTCAGGCTGAAGAAGAGTTGGGACCGAGAAGGTCAGACTCGGGACCGGGAAGGTCATAATTGCGACCGAGAAGGTCAGCAAGGTTTATTATGTGTGAAAGTATGGTTCACACACGGAGGCTTTTTGCAATGATTGGTTATGTATGACTGACAAAGATAGGGTACCATTCCCTAAGGTGAGCAGCTTTGAACCAGAGGGGTGGTCTTCTGTATGCCGACGCCAGAATCCCGACACCCAGCATACCGACAACTATTCTCCCTCGTGGGGGTCCAAGCCCCCCCTGGAGGGAGAATAAAATAGTGTGGCGCGCGTAGCGCGCCACCGTGCCCGCAGCGGGGCGAGCGCAGCAAGCCCGCAGCAAGCCCGCAGCGGGGCTCCTTTGCACTTACCACGCTGTCGGTATGCCGGCGGTCGGGCTCCCGGCGCCGGTATGCTGGGCGCCGGGAGCCCAAGCGCTGGCATACTGTACGACACCCGAACCAGAGGTATTGCAGAACTTAAGGATAAGAATATGTCTGATAAATCCCGAAAACAAAGGGTCAGACATACTGTACAAATTGTTTAAACCTGTGACAGCAAGAGGGGTTGGTGAGTTTGATCCTAAGGTATTGCAGGTGGTATGTCTAACCAAAGTCATATAAGACAAGAATGGAAATATAAGAACTGTTTGAACTTGTAGCAACAATAAACAAGTAGGAAGAAAAAGAGAGAATGCAAGTACACCGCCTTATGTAGATGTGGAAGCAGTTACGGCCAGCATACAAACTATAGAAAATAATAAAAATACGAAAAATATGACTGTAACCTATATATGTACTAATGAATGTTGAAGTTTTATTTAGGAGGAGAAGGTGACCTGATTGTTTTCAGCCATTTCTCATGTACCCAGAGGAGTATCCAACCGGTAAAAGAAGAGCAGTAGCCTGTGGGGGAAGTGGCTGAGACCAGTGGAACAGGTAAGTATGGTATCATTTGTGTACATATATAGTAAATCCCAAAAAAAAAATAAAAAAAAAATCAAGAAAGTAACATCAGAAATGGAGAAAAACCTGTCCACACATTAGTATTTGCCAGTAGGAAAGCGGACAGAGACAAGGTAACCCCAGGGTATTTCTTTCAGTTACCATATAAGAAGTATTCATTCCTAGTAATTTCCCTAGTCAAGATGAGCTCGGAAATGTTTGTTGGACCATGTACAGACCCTTAATACAGGATGAGAAGGATTGAATGAATACGTCGAATGACCTAGAAGCTTGTTAAACTTTGTCTCTTGCAGTAATAGAAAACTCTCCATCTGGATAAGACCACTGGTAAACACTAATTCGGCAAATGAGAGGTGGCTGTCTCTGTGCAAATGGATGGGCTCAATAAGGCATTGAGTGTCAGGGTGCAGACTTCTTTGCAAAATTGGAAAGGGGTCACAGTAGCTAATCTTAGATAGTGTGCTATTAAACATCACAGGAATAGTGCTAGGTGGAGAGAACAACAGGTGGAGAGGTTGAGGACAGTAAGTATACTGGCACAGACAGGAAAGACCAATCAGTCCAAACCCTAGATCCCTAATGGTCAATAATATGTTACACTTGTAGGAAGGAAGGGCATTTTGCCAGAGATTGTAGGAGTAGTAGGACACATATTCAATATAGATCCCCTAGACAGAAAACACAAGCCACATTATTAAACACATAGATGGGACCAAGGGACATATAGTAAGGAATCATAAGCCATATAGAAAACACAGATTCGGCTAATGGGAAGAACAAAATAAATGCAACATTACCCTTTGACAAAACTTGCTGGGGTTAAGATGGGGCCTCTAAACTTTTGCTTCTTTTTCCTAGCAGAAATGGCCGCTGATTAACTTAATTTTGTTAGATATGATATACATATACTGTGCTACCGCTCAGGAAGTACATAGTATTTTAGACACCCACGAAGACTTATGTCGCATTCTACTGTTCTAGATGCATGTCCATCACAGGTAGAAAAAATTATCTCACAGATCCCGGGTTCCCTATGAACTTAGAATGGACAGGACACTGGATTGATGGCTGGGATAGTCCCAATAGCGATACGATAAACACAGACATTTTTTAAAGGGGAGTAGACCAAGTAGAGAATCACTTCCCCGTAGTGCCCAATCCAGTTGTCAAATTTTTATAAAATCTTCTTCACCTCTACAAACTCATCTGTCACCAACCTCTATTCTGTTTCTCTACAGTTTTCCTCTTCATCTTTTGCATTCACACAGGGTGGTACAATACATGGACCCAAGTACAGTTCAAACTCCACATGCCTAGGTCCTTCAGAGTTCTGCTCAAACCCAGTATATCTCAACAGCACGATGACACCAGTATTGCTGCAGTGTGCCTTGTCATGCACAAAGGGTGGAGAATGGGAATACTGGTCAAGGGAAATTTTGTATAGACACTGATATGCCTGTTGGTGAATGGCAAACCTGACATTTTCTTTTTCATTTTCTTCTTCTTTCTCTCCTCTAGAGAAGTTTCTTTTTTCTTTTTTTTCTTTTCTTTTTGAGTTATGCTCATGGTACTCTACATTGCAAACACACAATAGAAAATTAAAATGAAAAAATTGTGTTCCCTGCAGGAAGAGGCAGTCTGGAGGACAAAGGGGTATGGCCAGGAGTCCTCAGGACTGTGGACAGGTGGACACGGTAAGCCTCTAGCCCCCAGAGCATACCTTCCAAGTCTAGCTGAGGTGGCACACGGTCTGACTCATCTAGGCAAAGAGGGTAGGTGCAGGCTGATGAGAGCCTACTGGTGTGCGCCAGGATTCTATTCTCATGCAGGTAAAGAGAGCAATGACCTGTCTTGCTTGCTTGAGGAAGAATATTGGTAAAGCAATACCAGCAGAGCCATCCCATATCCCTCCTGCAGACAGATCTTTTCAGGAAATATAAATCGACTTCGTACAGTTAACACCCTTTAGGAATTATTGTTATGTATTGGTGTGCACTGATGTTTTCTCAAGCTCGGTAGAGGCATTTCCTGCTGTCACGGATGCTGCTGTGTTTACCGCAAAGAAAAATTGCGCAGAAATTTGTGTGTAGATAATGGTACCCCTAGAAGTAGGAGCAAAGCCTGAAATTATACTATTGTGATCATAGAAACTGCCACTAGTATTATGTAGCTTCGGAACCACTCCCAGATCTTCACTCAATGAATCACCCTCTTCGAAATTTGTTTTGGTTTTGGTATTTGTGTCTTTTTGGGTTGTTTTTGGAAGACAACCTCATTTCATGATTGATCCGCACAATGATCAGAAATACACCAATGAGGTGACAGTACAGTACCTTATTGAGATGAGCCAGCATTTGAGAACTTGACAAAAGAACTTGAAACTGTTAATTTCTGGTATGCCAAATGCTAACTGTTTTGATTGTGAACCAAGAGACTGTGTGATTGTTCTTACGCTCAGGTTGCCTAATAGACAGGTGGGAAGGACCATACCAAGTTTTGTTGGCAGCACTAAAGGTCGCCGAAAGGGAGACTTGGGTCCACTCGTCCCACTGCAAGAAGGTTGCTGACCCGGAGAGAACTCGTGACAAAGTAGTTTATTGCTCACATTCATCGAGTTTGTGTAGTTTGGTAACTGTGTGTTCCAAGTGAACTGTGTGTTCAAAGAGCAAGGTGGAGAGCAAAGTGAACTGTGTGTTCCAAGTGAACTGTGTGTTCTAAGAGCAAGGCAAAGAGAACCTCGTATCACCAGAGACTCTGTTCCATGAAGACTGAGAGACGGCACTGTTGAACACTACCTGAGCGTACTAAAGGATTGCAGAAAGACCAGTCATTGTAATTGATTTGTTATGAACAAGAGTTGTTTTGTTCTATTTCTCTTTTCTCTCTTTCCCGCTGACAAACATTTTCTTTCAGGATATTCTATTTTTGCAAGGTTTTTTTTTTTATAAGGAGTCGAGTGTGGGACTGGAACAGGTACTGGAGGAAGGAGTGATTTCCTTATAGGATCCCAAGGTTAGCCGATCAGTTTGTTAAAGTCAGAGAAAAATCAAAGGTCTAGTAGTTATGGAGTTCAGAGGTAATCAGGAACAATCAGACAATGGCTATTCACACATTGAAGATAAAGAGCTCATTAATATATGTGGTAGAAAGGTTTATGAGTGGCTCTCCCCGAACTCCGAAGGATTATGTTATTTAGGAAGGACACTACTTATAACCCTTGTTCAATTATTAAACAGACCTAGCATACGTTCCAGAAATGGAAACAATGTTCAGAAAATGATAGGAATATGTAGATCATGAAAATTTTATATGTCACTGTCACAATTTGTTTGTGTTTTCTTCATCTACCCAGCAGAACCCCAATTGAATCCAAACATCAGTGTACAAAGACGTAGGTACATGTATGTGTGAAATGTTCGTTGCAAATCAGACATTATAGGCCAAAGCACTGTCCCAGCATACTCTATAGGTTGAATGTTGCCCCACACCCAACCAGTGGTCCCGTGACCACCGAGTGCATATAGGGGATGTCTCATCCTCGTCCCTGTCTTCCCCAAATATAGTCAAATGTCTGATTTGCAAAATGCATAGATACTTGTGTGTAGGTCACCGATTATTTTATGAAATATTTTTTTTCTTATATTAATAATTGATGGCAGTTATTGTTTGCTGCCAAAGGGTGGACTGTCGAAGTCAAACATATTACATAAAGAGAACATACAAACTCTACACACATACAGTATAAGTCACTATATTTGCAAATACGTGCAGCGAGCACAGCAATATATGGTAACACACGCATTTACACGGACATGCCACAGAGATGGATTCAACGCTATTCTCATGCAGTACATAATTATAATAATATCAAGCACCAGACATCATGATGATTTTAAATTATATATAATGAAGTAATGTAATGAATGTGTATTATTTGAACGAAGCAGGATAGACCTGTCATATTTGGTATTAAAGCAAGCAGATTAATGTGTAGATTCATTTGATATTTGTTATTAAGTTGTAGGACATTGCAACAAGGAATTGTGATTACATGTATAAAAGCTAAAATCACTTTTATTAGAACAATAGATATTCCCAACAGGTAGTGGACAGGAAACTCCAGCCAGCCCTTTGGAAGTCTTCAAGGCTGAACCTGATCAGCATATACAGAGAGACTAGTAACTCATCATGAATGAGTGAGTCCCCTCCCCCAGAAACTAGATAACACATTGCTGACCACACAGGAAGTTAGTTGCTTTTCGTTCCCAGACGATGATGGAGTTCTTGCATGATTTTACAGAGAGAGAGTCATATGGAGGGACAAATTTATATGAGAAAGATATGGTAATTGTATCGCTGGCCTGTAACTGTATGTAACTGTATGTATTAACTGCTTACTGTATGAGTTGTAATCATGTAGTTATAGGTATACTGTACATTGTAATATATATTGAATCCATATCCTTTTAATAACAAATATATACATCAATGAGCTTTGGAACTCAGATAATGTGTTGGTGTATTGTTTTCTCTTATGGGATGCAATGTTTTGCGATGTACAGCACACTTTTATCATATATGGTGATAAGATGCGCTTGGCGTCTGCAATATATATTAGAGCGGGCATTTAAAATATTTTATTTTATTTTTTTTAATTCAATATTTTTTATTGAGATTTTCAATTTTGCGTTAACACTTCACACATACAACACACAAACAGAGACCACACCCAACATGTGTGGAGATAACAGTACATGTATGCAGTCTATAGTATATTAAGTAAACATTATTACCTATAGAGCATATAGTCACAAAGCAACGGTGTCTTAGCTCAACACATCTAGAGCATAACAGTTCCCTGAAACTCTTAGACACAGCAGAAATGTCACAGTATGTTACAAATATCATAGCAAGGCAAGACCGGTCGCGGGGACTCCCCTCTCACACAACATCCCATACTGACACACTGGAAAGAACCCGGTTTTAACTATATCTCTCTTTGTAATATTTAGAATCCATCCATCTACCCCATATTGTTGACCATTTCTTCTCCACCTTCCTAGCCAGAAATACAAATTTTTCATGCGCAATTGTTTCATTGACCAGGGATATCCACGCCCCAGATGTCGGGGCTTCACTGGCCAGCCATAGCCGGGCAATACAGACCCTAGCTAAAGCGCATAGGTTAATAACGTATCGCCTACTAGGTGGGTCCAAGGCTTCCTCGTCCACAATCAACAGTGTACAGAGCGCAGGAGTACACACGAAGGAGGGAATACCTGTGTCACACAGGATCCGTATAACCGCCGTCCAAAACACAGACACGCCAGGACACACCCACAGTAAGTGCCAGAAGTCTGCATCCACGGCTCCACATCTAGGGCATTGCGAGTTGTGGGCTCCCCCGATATGTGCTAATCTCACCGGGGTCATATACACCCTGTGTAGAATGTATAGTTGTATTTGCTGATATCTAACAGAGGAGGTGGAGATCCGATGGGCCCCTATGGCAGTATTCCATGCATCATCCGATAGCATGCCCACATCTGATTCCCACCTACCCCGAAGAGCCGTGAGAGGGTCACTATGGTGCATTAGCAGGATACGACCATATATCCTAGAGACTAAGTGTACCGAGTCTAGCGTCTGCAACACTGTTTTAACCGGGGAGTCAATTAAGACTGGAGGGCCATTTGGGAACTGGGCTGCCAGTGCATGTCTCAACCGTAGGAATTGAAAAAAGAACCTTGAGGGAATGTTGTGTGCGTGTTGAAGTTGTTGGAAAGAATTGAGAACCCCATCACTATATATATGGCCCATAGATGATACTCCCCATCTTCCCCAAACCTCTCGGACCTGAAGCTGACACAGTTCAGGTAACCCATATATATTATCCGGAGGGGTGTCAGGGTCGACGCCATGGCCCCGCATCACCGAGTGCACCATTTTCCACACCAGGATGGCTTGCTTAATAAGCGGTATTGTGGACATTTTAACACTGCCACAGAGAAGTAGCTGTAATGGGGAGCCCCCCGGGTAGTCGTGATGCAACATCAGTGAATGCAAAGCCAGGGGATCGAGATCATTAACCCACTCCCAGATATGTGTCAATTGCGCCGGGTAGTAGTAAAAACGGAAATTGGGGAGGGCCAGACCGCCCATTTCACGTGTTCTGGTCATGGTATCTAGTTTTAAGCGTGCACGTTTACTGGCCCACACCAGGGAGGAAATCAACCCATCTATTTGTTTAAAGATCTTCTGTGGAATATAGACGGGTGATTGCTGCAGGACATAGAGAAGCTTGGGCAGGAAGACCATTTTAACCATATTAACCCTCCCCGTGACTGTTAAGGGCAACTTACCCCACGTCTGCACCCGGCCACGGAGGTATACTATTTGAGGAGTAATATTGAGAGAAGAGAATTTTTGAGGGTCATTAGACACCCAAACACCCAAATATTTGAATGATTCCATCCACTTCAATGGAAGAACCATCAATGGGGAGGCAGGGGCCTCGCCCTTAAGTGGGATAATAAAGGATTTCTCCCAGTTTATCAGTAAGCCAGAGTATCGCCCAAACCCATCAATAATTTCCAAGATCCTAGGCATAGACTCAGCATAGCGATCCACAAACATCAGGATGTCATCAGCGTATAGGGCCACTCTGTCCTCCCGAGCACCCACTTTAAGTCCATAAATACCCGCATCTGTTCTCAGAAGACATGCCAGGGGTTCAACGGCCATGGCAAACAGAGTAGGGGACAAGGGACAACCCTGTCGCGTGCCTCTAGACAGGGGAAAGGAGTGAGATACGAAACCATTGACCGCCACCCTTGCCGAGGGAGAGGAGTACATCAGTCGGACATATTTAATAAATTTCGGGCCGATGCCAAATCTACGCATAACTTCCCATAAATATTCCCACTCCACAGAGTCAAAAGCCTTAGCGGCATCCAGCGAGACAACAATGGAGGAGGAAGGGTCCGCCCGGGGGATTTGTAGGTGGGTAAACAAATGTCTGAGGTTAATGGAGGTCGATTTATTAGGCATAAATCCCATCTGATCCGGGTGTATAATGTGGGAAATAACTGTATTTAGTCTTCCAGCCAATATCTTGGCCAAAATTTTAATGTCAGTGGGTAGGAGGGATATAGGACGGTAGGATTCCACTCTCTTGGGATCCTTGTCAGGCTTAGGGAGAACCACAATCACTGCCTCCGCCATAGACGGGGGAAGAGAATCCTGTGTAAACATCTGGCTATATAACTCAAGTAGGTGGGGGACAAAAAAATCCAAGTTATGTTTATAAACCTCGGATGGTATTCCATCCAATCCCGGGGCTTTACCACTAGGAGAGGCCTCAAATCGCTGCTCTAACTTAATTGGGGGAAATGGGCGCCTCCAAAAGGTCGCAAGCCTCCCCGGACAAGGTGGGGAAGCAGACACGGTCTAAATAATCATTTAACTGTGATGAGGTGCAATCTAATTTAAATTTATATAAGCGACTATAGAAGGATACAAATTCAGCCGTCATCTGTGGAGTCTGGGTCAGGTGGACACCTTCAGCGCTCACAATCTCTACCACCACACTAGTAGGTCTGTCTCCCCGAGCCAGAGAAGCCAGATATGTCCCCGGCCTGTCCCCCGTGGCATAAAAGGCATGAGATGAGAAGAGGAGTCTATGCTGAGTCTTTTCCATTAGGTAATCTCTCCATTCCCTCTGAGCCGACAACCAGGCTGACTTGGAACTGATCAAGGAATCCTGCAAATATTGTAGTTCTGCAGCGACACTCCGGTCTCCAACTCAGCCTCCCTTTTCCTATAGAAGGATTTTAATTCAGACACCCGTTTAATCAAACTCCCCCGTAAAAAGGCCTTAAATGTGTCCCATAGGTTAGAGATAGACTGGTCGGTGCTATTCAGCTCAAAGAACTCCCGCCATGCGGCCACCATTTCAGATCCATCTCCCATGTGAACAAGCCAGAATGGGTTAAATTTCCACACAGCTTGACCTCTATCACAATTAAAGTCTAAATTAAAGGTCAAGGGGGAGTGGTCTGATATACCTCTAGTCTCATATCTAATGTTACCGACGCAGGGAACCATGTCACTCGAGAGGAGGGCCAGGTCGATCCTAGAGAACGAAGAGTGGGAGTGTGAAAAACACGAGTATTGTTTAAGAGAAGGGTGTCTCAGTCTCCATGGATCGACCAGGCCCAACCCCGACACCACATTTGCAAACCCAGACCCCCCAGGACCTGCAGAAGACGGAGACATGGAGAGCCTATCCATGACCACGTCTAGCACATTATTGAAATCCCCCAAACAAATAACAGACACCCCGAGAGACAAGGACATGAACCCAGCAACCCTCTTAAGTACATCGGGAGAATATGGAGGGGGCACGTAGACTGCCAGCAGGAGGACAGGAACATAAAATAACCTACATTTCAAATACACATATCTCCCCCATGGATCTGTTTGTATATATTCCATTACAAAAGGGACTGTCCGCTTAATAAGGACTGAAACCCCGCGCGAGGCGGACGTGTGCATAGAGTGGTATGCCCAACCCACCCAGGGCCTCTTCAGAGAGAGAATCTTACTACCTACCAAATGTGTTTCCATAAGACAGACAATATCAGCAGCATAGTGTTTGAGCTGTTGGAGCACAAGAGACCTCTTAACTTTATCATTGAGCCCTCTCACATTCCACGAAACCACCTTAATCCCCGTCATAGTACAGCAAAGGTATAATCAGTGCATCGCCCCGCGGCCGGTCAGCCCCGCCACATACAAATTCTGTAACCAGACACCATTGCTTATATTGCATGGTTGTAAACCACGTACTTTCTCTACATACATTTCCGCTCAAAAAATAAACATAACCCAACCCCCTCCCCTTCCCCCCACCCTGTATACCACCCCCAACATGCAGCATACCTGGATCCCAAAACTGAGTGTTCATACCGAAAACTTAATATAAACCTAACTGTATTGCACCATCGGCCAGTGCAAACACTTCTTGATCAGGGCCAAGAATATAATGACTCTCGGGAATAGAGAACAACTATAAAACAGCAAAATTAGAAGGTTGCTCCCAGCCATTAACCTATCCCCCCTCGAAAACAAAAAACAAATGAGGGGGGATCATAAAGATCCACCCCCTAGGTCCCACTAATATCCAAAATAAAAACACACTCGGATATCAAAAAACCACCTATGTCAGGACAAGCATTCAGCAATCCCCCCTCTCCCCCCATCCTCCCGCACAGAGACCGTTAATACAACAGGAAGAAAAGAGATCATACGAACCCCAAGGTATAACCAAACACAAGAACATATCAAGTATATCGTGATTGACTTAAAGGGTATACATATGTCCTGTCTAAGCTGCGATAACAATGTAAAGGGGGCATTGGTAGCACTCAAACAGGCCCGCATCCTATCACTTTGCAATATCTAACACATATATCTAAAACAGACAAAATAATTAGCCATAAATGAGAACAGAGGAAAATCAGCTTCCAATAGCAGCCGGATAGTTACTAATCCGCAAGGGCGCGTCTCGCCGGGAACCGTCTGTCCAGCCACACCGTGGCCTCCCGAGGGGTTGTGAAAAATTTTGTTGCCCCATCCGCCACTACCCGCAATCTGGACGGGAATAGCATGGCATACGGCAGTTCAAGTTCACGAAGTCTCCTCTTGACAGGAATAAACTGAGCCCTATCTTTTTGTACATCCACCGCAAAGTCCGGGAATACCGATATTGGCGATCCATTCCATTTCAGAGGGCCTTTAGTACGAGCCAGCCTCAGAACGGTGTCCCGATCCCGGTAATGAAGAAACTTTGCAATAAAAGTGCGGGGTGGAGCCCCCGGCGGCAGCGGGCGCATCGGAACTCTATGGGCCCGTTCAACAGTGAAATAAGGCGAGAATTCCTCAGATCCGAAAAAATCACGGAGCCATTTTACAAGAAATTCCTCGGGAGTGGAGCCCTCTTCTTTTTCAGGCAGGCCAATGAAGCGGACGTTATTGCGCCGCAGACGCCCCTCCACATCCGTGAGCTTTTTGCGCACATCATTCATCTGGGACTCCAAAGCATCGGTGCGGCGACCCAGCGGACCGACGGTATCTTCAATATTGGAAATACGGGTCTCCGCTTCTCCCACTCTCTCTCTCACCCGTTGGAGGTCTTGATGAATAATGGAGAGCTCGGATTGTACCTGCCCGATTTTGTCAGCCAGACGCACTTCACTGGCATTTACCGCGTCTAGTACTCTCTGCGGTGCAGCATCTGGAGGGTCAGAGGAGACGGAGCTATAGGCAGGAGATGGGGACGATGTCTCGGATCTCGTGGTCTCCCCTCTCCGCTGCTGGGGACCTTGGTCGCGGACAAACTTATCCATCGCTCCCGCCGCCGCACCGGTCTGGCGACCTTTCACCATGTTAGACAGCACGATGTTGGTTCTCCTGGTCTGCCGGTCTGATCAAAGCAAATATAGGCAGAGCAGGCAAACTATAGATATGTATAAACAGCCAGCAGGGCCACCCTTTCCGGATATATTGTAGCGTGACCGACCACTTCAGCAAGAGTGTAGGGATTATCCCTCCCAACCAGAGTTGTAGGATTTACAATATCTTCCCCAGCACCTGACTCCCAGTGTGAGTGTAGCAGATGGAGTCCATAAAATGGCTGCCAAGGCAATCTCCCAGCAGGGATTCAGAAGACCTCTCTCTCTCCAGGTTTCCCCCACAAATGCAGGGGTGCCCCACATCCAGACTCTGACTGCTGATATGTGTCCCACAGAGGTATTACAGGCGGCGGCGGACAGCGGAGCCGCACTTCCGGTTTCGCGGGTAGCGCGTCCCGGCAGCAGAGGAGACGAGTCAGGAGGTTTCCCCCGCAGCTCCCCCTGGACCTCACAAGGGATCAGCAGGGCTACAGCGGAGCGCCCGGCTCTCTCTTCTCCCCGGCGCCTCGGATGGCCGCAGCGAGCGGCTGACGGGGATGCTCACGGAGCCGAACTTCCGGTCCCCACACGTGGCAGCGGCACCCGGCACAGAGCAGGGCCCGCCGGAGTCCGGATCTCCTGGGCCTCCAAAAATAGCGGCAGCGGCTGCACTTTCACGACAGGGGGGAGCAGGGAACCTTAATAGAGCTGTGGCTGCAAAATGGGACCCAGAGGGGGAGTCAGGATATACGTGCAGGATATAGTAGCTGGGGAGCTGCACAGAGTGTGTGCTACTCCATGCCCGTCCTGGCCACGCCCCGCGGCATTTTAAATATTTGTGAGAAAGCAATTTGGCATTCACACTCCAGTACCATCACTCGCATTCACATCATTTGAGGTTCACTCTACCAGGATTTTCACCCCCTTATGTTGCGTGTTGCAGCTACCTATCGCCCTCCTGGGCAAGCCAAACAATTTCTTGAAGATTTATCTGCCTGGCTACCAAACTTCTTATCCTCTGACATCTCCACAATCATTATGGGCGATTTCAATATAGCTCTTTATAGTCCACAATCTGTTCATGCCTCCAAACCCCTTGTCACAACTGAGGGCTGAGGCTGACTGGAGGAAACCTCAGTTCTAGGGGCTGAGGTGTGGAAGAACTTAGCAGACTGTATTGGGTTCTTAAACATGCAGTTTACCACTGGAACAAATGGCCAAAGGCGTGACCAAGACAACTTCGTAAAAGTTAAGAGAATTTATTAAACACAGTTCAATAGATAGCAATGCTCAGCAGTGTTAGATAATGACACAATATACACTCGTAGATGCTGGTGCAATGCCGGGCTGAATGAATACTCATGAACTGTTGAATAATGATTAACAATAGTATAAAGGAAAGTCAGTTGCAAAAGTACTGGTGTACTGGAGATTGATGATAGATGATGATTTTGAATTAATGATCTGATACAATGGTGGCTTGAGATCGATGGTAGACACCGATGGTGAGTTGGATACGGTGATGGAACACCGATGGTGGCTTGAGAACGATGATAGAACACGATGGTGACTTGGATACAGTGATAGAACACCGATAGTAGCTTGAGTTCGATGATAGGACACCGATGATGACCTGGATGCAGTGATAGAACATTGGTGGTGACTTGGATGCGGTGATAGAACACCGATGGTGACTGGCAAGATGAAACCCCGCTGGAAGCTGGAAGCCGTTACTGGATTGCTGCCTGTTGCTGAAACCAATGCTGGTAAATTGTAGAGTCAGGCTGCACCGCCAGATGGTAGCTGGTGCGAGTCTCTAGTGGAGCTGAACTCAGGAGCTGGAATACCTGGAACGATAGCTGAATAACCACAACAGAGGAGACTTGTAACACAGGGTTTGACAACCAAAGCACTGACATCTTACCAGCCCAGGAACAGGATACTTATACCTGCTGGGAGGCAGGGATTGGCTAGCTGATTAAGCAGAGTCCAGAGCGCAGCAGATAGGATGAGGAAACCACATGTGACTGAAAAAACATGGCTGCGCCCATGTTAGCCTTTGGAGTGAAAGTATGTTTGTATTTCCACATGCGGACCCAGCAATGGCGGCGGAGGCAGCAGAGAACAACGCAGGCCATCTTGGAGTATGCCACATGAGAAACCACAGCAATGGCGGCGGAGGCCGCGGAGAGCCGGAGACGCCAGGCTGAACATCACACATAGGAGGTAATGGTAATGGCAGCAGAGGCCGTCGAGGGCCGGAGACGCTAGGCTGAATCTCACACATAGAAGGTAACGGTAATGGCGGCAGAGGCCGCGGAGGGCTGGAAGCACCATTCTTAAACAGTACACTTAGGAAGCAATGATAATGGCGTCAGAGGCCGCGGAGGGCAGGAGACGCCATGCTACCACTTGTGAAGCTGTTGTGACAGCACTGTAGAATGACAGGTGAATCATATGCAGTAGGGAGATCAGCGTACCATATGCTGACAATGCAAATGGGATCCCACTTTGGAACGCTGAGCCAGTCCTAAAGGTCAAATAATGGTGACCAGTTACCCGGATCTTGACAGCACCGCCCCCCCCCCCCCTTTAGGAGTGGCCCCAGGACACTTCTTAGGCTTGAGAGGAAATTTGGTGTGGAAATCCCGGACCAACTTAGAAGCATGGACATTCAATGCATTAGTCCAGGAATGTTCCTCAGGGCCATAGCCCTTCCAGTCAATCAGGTACTGGAGATGACCGTACCAGAAACATGAATCCAGAATCTTAGCGACCTCATACTTGACACCACGTTGAGTTTGAACTTTGGGTGCAGTGGGGAGCGCAGAATGAAAACGATTCAGGATTACTGGTTTAAGAAGAGAAATATGAAATGTCCTGGGAATCTTCAGGAACGGAGGTAACTTGAGTTTATAGGCAACTGGATTGACGACTTTCTCAATCTGGAATGGGCTGATATAGTGAGGAGCAATCTTCATACTCTGAACTTTTAATCTTATATTTCTAGTGGACAGCCAGACATGATCACCAGGCTTAAGAGCAGGAATTGCTCTACGTTTCTTATCCGCAAACTTCTTGTACCTTGAAGACGCTTTCAGGAGAGCTGCCCGAACATTCATCCAATTCTTGGAAAACTGGTGAAGCATGATATCAGCTGCAGGCACGGGAGTTGCAGGAAGCGGTTGAAATTCTGGAACCTTTGGATGGAATCCATAATTGGTGAAGAATTGCGTAGAAGAAGATGAAGAATGGTACTGATTGTTATGACAGAATTCGGCCCATGGAAGAAGATGAACCCAGTCGTCTTGAGAAGAAGAAACTTAAATTTGGGGGAAGGCCTCCAAGTCCTGATTCACCCTTTCGGTTTGACCGTTAATTTGGGGGTGATAAGCAGTGGAGAATTTTAACTTGACTTGGAGTGCCAGGCATAGACTTCGCCAGAATTTGGCTACAAATTGGACACCTCGGTCGGAAATTATCTCCTCAGGGATGTAGTCTGAAGATCTCCTGGATAAAGACTTGAGCCAACTTGGAAGCTGACGGAAGACCGGTAAGAGGAATGAAATAAGCCATCTTGGTGAACCAATCAACTACCACCCAGATGGTATTGTACTTGTTACATTCTGGTAGATCAGTAATAAAGTCCATTGATAAATGGGTCCAAGGACGGTATGGTACAGACAGAGGAATCCGCTGCCCAGCAGGCTACTGACGAGGTACCTTGTGCTGGGCACACTTAGGACAGAATGCAATAAATTCTGTAATGTTCTTTTTTAGGGTCGGCCACCAGTATGATCTGGAAACGAATTCTAAGGTTTTCTGAATACCCGCATGTCCGGTGAAGCGTGAGGAATGTGCCCATTCCAATAGCTTCCTTCTGAGAGCCGGTTTTACGAGGCTTTTCCCTGGCGGGGGCATAGAGTACATCCTCACTGCGGAGAATGCCACTGGATCAATAATAAGATGCTTGTCAGTAGATACAGACTCATTTTCTTGCGATTCTGTGACCCTGGACAAAACTGGAGTTTAAAGTCAAACCTGGAAAAGAATAGTGCCCAGCGAGCTTGATGAGGATTGAGGCATTAAGCGCTTTTTAAATACAGGAGGTTCTTGTGGTCCGTCAGGATGATAATAGTATGAGAAGCTCCCTCCAGCACATATCTCCACTCTTCCAGAGCAAGTTTGATAGCCAAAAGTTTGTGATCGCCAATGGCGTAATTGCGCATAGCAGGAGAGAACTTTCATGAGAAGAAGCCACAAGGGTGTAAGTGACCATCATCAGCTCTTTGAGACAGGACTGCGACTACTCCAATGGAAGAGGCATCCACCTCAAGGGTGAAGGGCGAACTGGTATCTGGTTGTTTCAGAATTGGAGCGGAGATGAACTGTTGCTTCAGAAGATGAAAAGCTTGCGTAGTTTCTTCTGACCACTTAGAAGGATTAGCACCCTTTTTGGTAAGCAGTGACGGGCGCCACAATAGTAGAAAAGTTTTTAGTAAACTTCCTGTAGTAATTGGCGAATCCTAGGAATCTCTGAATAATCTTGAGAGTTGTGGATATTGGCCAATCACGGATTGCTTGTAGTTTCTCAGGGTCCATCTCTAGTCCGGAACCGGACACAATGTAACCTAGAAACGGGATGGATTTGACCTCAAAGACACACTTCTCCAACTTACAATAAAGCTTGTTGGCACAGAGATGGGACAGAACTTCCTTGACCCAGTAGCGATGTTCCTCTAAATCATTGGCGAAGATGAGAATATCATAAAAGTAGACCACTACGTGTCGGTAGAGGATATCTCGAAAGATTTAATTGACAAAGTGTTGAAATACAGCTGGAGCGTTACTGAGTCAGAAAGGCATGACAAGGTACTCGTAATGTCCGTCACGGGTGTTAAATGTGGTCTTCCACTCGTCGCCTTTCCGGATGCGGATGAGGTTGTATGCACCCCTCAGGTCCAGCTTAGAGAAGATAGTGGCTCCACTGACACGGTCAAACAACTCAGTAATAAGAGGCAGAGGATACCGGTTTTTCACAGTAATGTCATTTAACCCACGGTAGTCAATACAGGGCCGCAGGCCACCGTCTTTCTTCTTTACAAAGAAGAAGCCTGCCCCAGCTGGAGAAAAGGAAGGTCGAATAAACCCTTTGGCAAGGTTTTTTTTAATATATTCTTCCATAGAGTGGGTTTCAGGTAATGACAATGGATACGTACGTCCCGAGTTGGAGTCTTCTCTGGAATGAGATCAATAGGACAATCCCACTCCCTGTGAGGGGGAAGAATATCTGCAGAGGACTTGCTAAAGACATCTGTGAAGTCTCGGCATGGAGGAGGTGGAACATCAGAAGACTTGGAGAAAGATGTACACACTGGAAGTACATTCTGAAGACAGGTCTTGGAGCAAGAAGGTCTCAACGCCAGGATGTGCATAGTTCCCCAGTCAATTTGAGGGTTGTGGAGATGAAGCCATGGAAGGTCTAAAACCACAGAATGTGTGGCCTTTGGAATCACCAGGAAGGAAATCAGTTCAGAGTGAAGAGCTCCTACCTTCAGATGGATAGGCAGGGTCTTGGAAACAATAGCTGCATCAGAAATCCTGCTGCCATCCATGGTAGTTAAGGATATGGAAGACGAAAGTCTCTCGGTGGGTAGGGACCACCGCTTAACGTATTCTTCAGTTATGAAGTTCCCAGCTGCTTCAGAATCTAACAGAGCAGTGACGTTCCTGAAGCGCTGAGCAACTTGAAGCTAAACTGGAAGATTACAATCACATGAAGGTGGAGAGGAATTCATTACTCCTATTCGGCCCTCTCCTTGGCGGACTAGGACTTTGAGTTTCCCGGACGATTTGGGCAAGCGTTGATAACACAAGTAGGAGCAGCACAGTACAGACACAGCTGTTCAGATAGGCGTCTTCTACGATCTGCAGATGACAGACGAGAATGACCTATCTGCATGGGTTCATCCTTGAGGGGAGATGACTGACGAGGAGAAGGAGCAGAAGAGTTCTTGGGAAGTGAGGATCTTCCTCGCTCAATCGCCCTTTCACGGAACCGAAGATCAACTTTGTTACAGAGGGATATGAGTTCGTCTAAATTTGGAGGTAAGTCTCTAGTAGCGAGCACATCCTTGAGCCGTTCAGATAACCCATGCCAAAAGGCTGCATAAAGAGCATCATCATTCCAGGAAAGTTTGGACGCTAGGATCTGGAACTGTATCAGATATTGACCGACTGTTCGTGTCCCTGACGTAGCCAGAGGATTTCAGAAGAGGCAGATGTCACACATCCTGGTTCGTCAAAGATACGCCTAAAGATTGCAACAAAGCTTGCATATGACGAAAACAAGGCATCAGATTTTTCCCATAGAGGTGATGCCCGATCTAGAGCTGAGCCACTGAGGAGGGAGATGATGTAGGCAACCTTGGTGCGGTCAGTTGGAAAATTACCAGGCTGTAACTCGAAATATATCTCACATTGATTTAGGAAACCCGACAGGCTTTTGGGGAACCGTCAAATTTGGCAGGTGTCGGTAAATGAAGACGAGGAGCAGAAACGGGAATGGTGGGTGGGGATACCACCGAAGGTACTGCAGTCGGCACACTGGACGACCCTGAACCACAGAGGGTTGTTTGTATCCATCCAGCCGAGAGGAGAGATCCTGGAGATAGCGAATCACTTGGTCCTGTGGAGCCTCCTGATGTTCAAGGCGCGCTGCAAGTTCTTGTATCGGCCCAGTCGCTTGGACCTGATCTCCGGATGGATCCATAAGGTCAGTGCTTACTGTCACAACTGATGGCTGAGGCTGACTGGAGGAAGCCTCAGTTGTAGGGGCTGAGGTGTGGAAGAACTAAGCAGGCAGTATTGGGTTAATAGACATGCAGTTTATCACTGGAACAAATGCCCGAAGGCATGACCAAGACAACTTCGTAAAAGTTAAGAGAATTTATTAAACACAGTTCAATAGACAGCGATGCTCAGCAGTGTTAGATGATGACACAATGGCCCTCATTCCGAGTTGTTCGCTCGCAAGGCGAATGTAGCAGAGTTACACACGCTAAGCCGCCGCCTACTGGGAGTGTATCTTAGCTTCTTAAAAGTGCGACCGATGTATTCGCAATATTGCGATCACTAACCTCGTAGCAGTTTTAGAGTAGCTTCAGACTTACTCTGCCTGTGCGATCATTTCAGTGCTTGTCGTTCCTGGTTGACGTCACAAACACACCCAGCGTTCGCCCAGACACTCCCACCGTTTCTCCGGCCACTCCTGCGTTTTTTCCGGAAACGGTAGCGTTTTCAGTCACACGCCCCTAAAACGCTGTGTTTCCGCCCAGTAACACCCATTTCCTGTCAATCACATTACGATCGCCGGAGCGATGAAAAAGCCGTGAGTAAAAATACTTTCTTCATTGTAAAGTTCCTTGGCGCAGTCGCAGTGCGAACATTGCGCATGCGTACTAAGCGGAATTTCACTGCGATGCGATGAAAAACACCGAGCGAACAACTCGGAATGAGGGCCAATATACACTCGTAGATGCTGGTGTAATGCTGGGCTGAATGAATACTCATGAACTGTTGAATAATGATTAACACCAGTACAAAAGGAAAGTCAGTTGCAAAAGTACTGGTGTACTGGAGATTGATGATAAATGATGATTTGGAATTAATGATCTGATACAATGGTGGCTTGAGATCGATGGTAGACACCGATGGTGAGTTGGATACGGTGATGGAACACCAATGGTGGCTTGAGAACGATGATAGAACACAACGGTGACTTGGATACGGTGATAGAACACCGATAGTAGCTTGAGTTCAATGATAGGGCACTGATGATGACCTGGATGCGGTGATAGAACACTGATGGTGACTTGGATGCGGTGACAGAACACCGATAGTGACTGGCAAGACGAAACCCAGCTGGAAGCTGGAAGCCGGTACTGGATTGCTGCCCATTGCTGAAACCAATGCTGGTAAATTGTAGAGTCAGGCTGCACCGCCAGATGGTAGCTGGTGCGAGTCTCTAGTGGAGCTGAACTCAGGAGCTGGAATACCTGGAACGATAGCTGAATAGCAATGGCGGTGGAGGCCACAGAGAACAATGGAGGCCATCTTGGAGTATGCCACATGAGAAACCACAGCAATGGCGGCGGAGGCCGCACAGAACAACGGAGGCCATCTTGGAGTATGCCACATGAGAAACCACAGCAATGGTGGCGGAGGCCGCAGAGAGCCGGAGACGCTAGGCTGAATCTCACACATAGAAGGTAATGGTAATGGTGGCAGAGGCCACGGAGAGCTGGAAGCGCCATTCTTAAACAGTACACTTAGGAAGCAATGATAATGGTGGCGGTGGCCGCGGAGGGCAGAAGACACCATGCTTAATGTTACCACTTGTGAAGCTGTTGTGACAGCACTGTAGAATGACAGGGGAATCATATGCAGTAGGGAGATCAGCGTACCATATGCTGACAATGCAAAAGGGATCCCACTTTGGATCACTGAGCCAGTCTCAGGAGACACCTAAAGAGAAAATAATGGTGACCAGTTACCCGGATCGTGACAACCCTCTCTCTAACCTCCTCTCTGGGCCTCACCCAATGGTCTGACTCCTCTACTCACCAGTAGGGCCACTGCCTTGATCTTATGTTTACTAGGCTCTGTTCAGTCTCTGAATTCATTAACACTCCTTTCCATCTCTCTGATCACAACCTGATCACCTTCTCAATCTCTTCTATTACTCTAAATTCTGTGACACTAAAAATAGCAAGCCTCCTCTAACCCGCAAGAATACTCACAATATACATTTTCAACAACTTTCCACTTCTCTGCAACAACTGCTCTCACCAATCTCTACATTTACCACACCTGACACTGCTGTATCCCACCTGCACCAGACCCTAGAGAGTGCCCTTGATGAAGTGGCTCCAGCTATCCATCACACTCCACATAGGCTAGATGCCAACCATGGCACTCTAAATCAACAAGACACCTACAAAAACTGTCATGTAAAGTAGAACATCAGGCGTAAATCTCGGAATCCAAGTGACTTTCTCACATATAAGACTACCTATCACTCCTATCGTCAGGCCCGGACACTGCCAAACATATTTCCAATCTCTCATCTCTTCTCATGCCAGAAACCCCAAGCAACTTTTTAATACATTTAAATCACTACTTTTTCCTCCCTCACTTCCCCCACTAGCTACTATCCGTGCACAAGAACTTGCTTCCTACTTCAAGGATAAGATTGATAAAATCCGAGATGAAATGGTATGCTCTAACTCAGCCAGTGACCTGCTCAATTCCCTACCTGAACCCTCTGCAATTTTCTCTTCATTTGATCCCACAAGTGAAGATGAAGTATCAACAATCTTTTCATCCTCCTACTCCACTACCTCTCCTCTTGATCCTAGGCCCTCACAAATCAGTAAAACTTTGTCTCCTGTGCTTATCCCAACCATAACTAAAATCTGTAATCTCTCTCTCTCTCTCTCTCTACCTCTACTGGTATATTTCCTTCTCTGTTTAAGCATGCAGTGATTACTCCCATTCTAAAAAAACAAATTTCTAACCCAAACACACTCTCTAACTACTGTCCCATTTCTTAGCTACAATGTCCCTTCAAGCTACTTGAGAGGCTTGCCTACACTCGCCTTACACACTTTCTTAACTCCCACAACTTATTGGACCCGCTTCAGTCAGGCTTTCGTGCCCAACACTCCACAGAGACGGCACTGACCAAAGTAGTGGTCACTACTAGATTGAAAGGCCGTTACACACTTCTTC
This sequence comes from Pseudophryne corroboree, assembly GCF_028390025.1. Taxonomy (NCBI): domain Eukaryota; kingdom Metazoa; phylum Chordata; class Amphibia; order Anura; family Myobatrachidae; genus Pseudophryne; species Pseudophryne corroboree. Next base: position 33,836,168 of record NC_086453.1, read on the forward strand.
TTATTCTAGATCTCTCTGCTGCTGTTGACACTGTTGATCACTTTCGTCTCATACAAACACTACAATCCCTAAGTCTTCAGGACACAGCCCTTACTTGGTTCTCATCCTACCTATCTAATCGCTCTTTCAGTGTTCACTTCTCAAATTCTACCTCTTCTCTACCTCTAGCAGTTGGAGTACCGCAGGGCTCAGTCTTGGGTCCTCTGCTGTGCTCAATCTTTACCTCATCTCTTGGTAAACTAATGAGCTCCTTTGGATTTCAGTATCATTTGTACGCTGATGATACTCAAATCTACCTATCCTCCCCAGATTTATCACCATCTGTATTGGTTCGTGTCACTGAATGCCTGTCTGCCATTTCATCTTGGATGTCATCTCGCCACCTCAAACTCAACATTTTCAAAACAGAATTAATTATTTTCCTACCAGCCAAGAGTAGTTACCAACCTGATATCTCCATAACTGTTGACAATGCGACTATCCACCCTACCCCACAAGCTCGCTGCCTAGGTGTCACCCTTGACTCTGAACTGTCCTGTCTTCTACACATTCAATCTGTATCTAACTCATGTTACATGCACCTAAAAAATATATCCAAAAAACGTCCTTATCTTACACAAGACACTGCAAAAACTCGAATCCATGCACGCATCATCTCCCGCATTGATTATTGTAATAGTCTCCTTACTGGTCTTTCCAAACATAGTCTCTCACCACTACAATCCATTTTAAATGCAGCTGCGAGGCTAATCTTCCTCGCTAGATGTTCTTCTGCTGATCCGCTCTGTCAGTCTCTCCATTGGTTACCGGTATTCTACCATGTTAAATATAAAAGACTCTGACTTACATACAAGGTTATTAACCAAACTGCACCAACATACATCTCTTCACTCCTATCAAAATATCTCCCTACCCGACCTCTCCGCTCTGCACAAGATCTGCGTCTCTCATCCACATGTATTACCTGTTCCCGCTCAAACTTACAGGACTTTATCTGGGCTTCACCCACTCTGTAGAATGCCCTCCCATGCACAATAAGACTCACCTCTAGTCTCCAAACTTTTAAACGTTCCCTGAAAACTCATCTCTTCAGACAAGCCTACCAAATTCTGGTCCCACCCACATAACCTTCAATGCTTCCCTATCTAATTACATCCTCTCTGTACAGTACACATAACATCACATATTTTGTCTTCCAACATTGCTGGTTGATCATATCATACATCCCATTAAGAACGTAGCAATCTGGTGGACCATTATGCGATAGGTAGCATCTATCCTTGTGTATCAATGCCTACTTACCTATAGATTGTAAGCTTGTGAGCAGGGCCTTCCTACCTCTATGTCTGTCTGTTTTTTGCCCAGTTTTGTTCTTTAACTGTTCTAATTGTAAAGCGCAACGGAATATGCTGTGCTATATAAGAAACTGCTAATAAATAAATAATAAATATTTGGAATACTGAGCATTCATGTTTCTGCGTTCAGGTCTGCCTCTATCCACATTTGTGTGACCATATCATCACCTACCTTCAGCCAAGATGTCACCACATCATCGTTAAAGATGATACAGAGACTTGTTAGTAAATGTAATATCCTGGGACCTTCAGGCACCGGCAATTCTGCCCGATGTTTTAAAGTAGCAACTCTTTAAAAGGCAAAACCAACCTAGTTTTAAATAAAAGCTACTTTTAAATAGTGGGCAGACTCCCTGGGAACCTTGTTTGCGTTTTCATTTATCCCTTAGAGTTCTGACACCTGTGAAAAGTTACTTGAGGTAATTATAATAAGATACTGTATGTTGTAGCATGGTACACCATTAGTAGTAGAGACAGGCTCTTTAATTGTCTATTTCATTATAATTGTGACCCTATGGTACATGACATGCCAACAAGTGGGGCTATCAGCAGTGTCATCATTACTGTGTATATATATATATATATTTATATATTTATGAGCAAGGAGGAGTGTGGTGGTAGAGCCATAAAACCTATATGATTAAATATGACTGAGGAATTTATGTAAGTGACTAGGGTGGTGCAGCGCAGCACTTCCGGGAGGCGGAGATCGGGAGGCGCGGTCAAGGACAGAGGTGGTGATGCAGTGCGGCTAGAGAGTCCAGCTGAACAGCGCAGCACTTCCGGGAGGCGTAGATCGGGAGGCGCGGTCAAGGACAGAGGTGGTGACCGAGCTGTAGCAACAGGCCAGAGGAGGGCGCGGCCGGAAGAAGAGGTGGAGACAGAGGAGCAGAGACTGGCTGAAGGGAGGTGTGGCCAGTGAAGTAGGTGGCACCAGATCAGCGGTGACAGGTTGGGGGAGTAGCCAAAGGAGTGGCTATCCCGAAGCAGGGCTGAACCGGTCACCTCCCTGACAGCTGACGGCAGCGCTGTCCGAAGCCACTGCTCCCCCTGCGGGAGGACAGCACCCAGATCCCCGTTGGCCCTGGATAACCGTCACCACGACGAAAGGGTAGCCCCAGTCTCCTAGCTGATTAGAGCGGGGGAGTACTGGTGGTTACAGGAGAGAGGAGGATTGACCGTCCTCCAATCGGTGAGCAGGGGGTGTGGCTACGCATGAGCCTGACTGGCCATTGGTTGGAGCCGTGGCTGAAGGCATCGCAGGTCTCTCCGAAAAATACATTGCACTGCTTCAACACCCATAGAAAACACACATCACCTGACAGTGGGCTAATTATAACCATTATAACAAAGCTGGGGGGCACCTTTTGTATCCACCATACTTAAGCCATAGCTCAGGATAAATAGACTATTTTGGAGGACTGGTAATTACTAGAGATGTGCACCGGAAATTTTTCGGGTTTTGTGTTTTGGTTTTGGATTCGGTTCCGCGGCCGTGTTTTGGGTTCGGACTCGTTTTGGCAAAACCTCCCTGAATTTTTTTGTCAGATGTATAGGCTTGAATGGCCTTTTGAGGCTCCTCCATCCTCTGAAGCATATAGAGGGTTGAATTCCACCTCGTTACCACCTCTTGCTTCAGATGATGGCGGGGCAGGTTCAGGAGTGTTTGCTGGTGCTCCAGTCTTCGGCACGCTGTGACTGAATGCCAAAAGTGGCCCGCAATTCTTCGGGCCACCGACAGCATCTATTGCATGCCCCTGTCATTTTAAAAAAAATTCTGCACCACCAAATTCAATGTATGTGCAAAACATGGGACGTGCTGGAATTTGCCCACATGTAATGCACGCACAATATTTGTGGCGTTGTCCGATGTCACAAATCCCCAGGAGAGTCCAATTGGGGTAAGCCATTCTGCGATGATGTTCCTCAGTTTCCGTAAGAGGTTGTCAGCAGTGTGCCACTTATGGAAAGCGGTGATACAAAGCATAGCCTGTCTAAGAACGAGTTGACGTTTGCGAGATGCTGCTACTGGTGCCGCCGCTGCTGTTCTTGCAGCGGGAGGCAATACATCTACCCAGTGGGCTGTCACAGTCATATAGTCCTGAGTTTGGCCTGCTCCACTTGTCCACATGTCCGTGGTTAAGTGGACATTGGGTACAAATGCATTTTTTAGGACACTGGTGACTCTTTTTCTGACGTCTGTGTACATTTTCGGTATCGCCTGCCTAGAGAAATGGAACCTAAATGGTATTTGGTACCAGGGACACAGTACCTCAATCAAGTCTCTAGTTGCCTGTGAATTAACGGTGGGTACCGGACGCACGTCTAACACCAACACAGCTGCCAAGTCCTGAGTTATCCGCTTTGCAGCAGGATGACTGCTGTGATATTTCATCTTCCTCGCAAAGGACTGTTGGACAGTCAATTGCTTACTGGAAGTAGTACAAGTGGTCTTCCGACTTCCCCTCTGGGATGATGATTGACTCCCAGCAGCAACAACAGCAACGCCAGCAGCAGTAGACGTTACACTCAAGGAACCATCGGAGGAGTCTCAGTCAGGAGAGGACTCGTCAGACTTGCCAGTGACATGTCCTGCAGGACTATTGGCGTTCATTAAAAGATTAAAAAATAATAACCGCGCCTTATGGATTATGTTAGAGGCTCCATAACGTATAAATAAATCAAAAATGTCAATTGGAGCGCTTAATGGTGAACGCACATACCTGTAAAAAAAGAGGTTAATGTTAATGTAACAGCTCTTTTGTGAAATGGTGAAGGAGATGGTAAGGATATTTGTCCAATCCGGGTAGGAAAGCAGTGTTTAATTGCGGGTGTCTATCCCTGCTGTCCCTAACTTTACAAGCATTACAAGCATCAGAGGAGAGACACCAGCATGTGCTATAGCTGGTACGCCTGAAAGCCGCAAAAAGGAGATCGGGCTGGAGCGACGTCAGCACGGGACCTGATAAAGCTGCGGCAGCCGTTTAGGCTGAACTGACATCAAGCCGCATGTAATGAAGGGGTGTGGTTCGTTTTATCGACAGTGTCTAGGTCGACAATGTTTAGGTCGACCACTATAGGTCGACAGTCACTAGGTCGACATGGGTGGAAGGTCGACATGTGCTAGGTCGACAGGTCTAAAGGTCGACATGATGATTTTTTATTTATTTATTTTTGTGTCGTTTTCTTCGTAAAGTGATTGGGATCCCAAATTAGTGCACCGCGTCCCTTCGCATGGCTCACTTCGCTTGCCATGCTTCGGGCATGGTGCCTTCGCTCCGCTACCGCTTCGCTCGGCACACTTTACCGTTCCAATCGTAGTCCACGTGGATCGTTAAGTATGAAAAATTTTTTTGGGGAAAAACTCATGTTGACCTTTAGACCTGTCGACCTAGCACATGTCGACCTATAAACCCTGTCGACCTT